>NW_018108338.1:16561-19150 GCF_000183805.2 Loa loa | reverse complement strand
TTTGAAGTATTTACTTGAGGAAAATGTGCAAAAATGAAAAGGGCAAAAAAAGTCCTTTGAAAAGTCATTTAATTTAGGGAAATGAATGGCAAAAATACTGGTTGCGGACATCAAATTCACGATTCTATCCATATTTATTGGATTCTCTTAGAAAGAGGCATGTAATGAATATTCCCCACAGTAAGTCTGACATTGTTCTGATTTTGTTTGATCAATAATCTGATAAGAAAATGATTGCAGTTTTGGATCATAAATTTTAAATTATTATAACAGGTCCAAATATATCTTTATCACCAATCGTTGTTTGATTGATAATCAAGAAATTGTTACCAAAGAGAAATATGTTTATTCTCATCGTAGAAACCTGCTCTTCGGAAGTGAACAAACTGTTAGGAAACATTCTTCCTGCAAAAGGTGTTGAGATAGTTGAATAAGTGATAGTCCGTTGGCAAGGTACGATTGATAGCGTAGGCCAGTTCATCGACTAGGCCCATTTTGAAGCTGTTGTCTTCCAAATACTTCGTGAACCACTACATTATGCAATGTTAGGCAGTCTCTGGGTGTTGCTGACATTACCAGTTCCCTTTGCTGCTTTTTGACTAATTTTGAACTCTTATCATACACCATTCCTTTACTGTAAATTAACTACAAACAAATAAACAATAAATAGTCAGTAGCAAAAACTATGGAACAAGAAATGTATTAGAATGATATATAATGTATATGACGCAATTGTCGGAAAAAACCGAAGGAAATTGTAATACGTCCAAACAGCTAAAAAATTTATTGTAAAAAGTATTTCCGGATTAAAAAACTCATCACATTATACAAAAAACAAATACAACGTTTTTTCTATATCTAAAGTGATGAATCTGTTATTTAAGCTCAATCGTGTGAAAATGTCTTCTCCTTTGATATTGAAATTGCACACATCCGCTAACTAATTTGTAAAACTTTATCTTATTTACGAATCTCATATACAAACTGTGAGAAAGCTACATATCCGGAAATAATTCCCATACAATTACCTCTTGGACAAGAGGAAATAGAAAAAACTAATTCGGTGTGTTATTCGTAAGCCCAACCCACTTATGAGCAATATAAAGGTTCCGAGAACGGATTCTCAGCATTCTTAAACCTTCTTGGTCGGAACTCAAAGCAGCGCCTCCTTCGTCTCGCTCAACTCGACGACTCACTGTTTCCCTTTAAATTTACTGTACCCCCTATTCCATCTTCTATTTCCGCTATCAAATACTATTGCATTGTATAGTTGCTATACTTCTACTATTCAATAAACCTTTCCTTTGCGATTCAACACACCAAACGAAACTTTCCCGACAACATTCGTATATGACACAATTAGTATCGTATGTGAACCCTTGCTGAAAGACATACTCAGTCGAATGTCTCAGCTAGCATTCTAAAGATTGTTTACTAAAAACCTATTTCGTTCCATAGCCTGGGCGAAAATTTTTCAACTAGTAGACTCAACTCGAGAAGGTTTCAGAAAAAAACTGCTGGAACGATACATTAGTCCGTCATAGTTCAGCAAGGTTTCGAAGTTTTTTTCTAACATTTTCCAGAGCTAAAATTGGAATTCTGATATGAATGGATAGCAGTTGACCTATTCTCATCAAACCGTGCTAAGTTCATTAGGTTTATTGAATATATTAGTGAAGAAGTGCATCCGGCTATCTTCACTAGCTAATGACCCATAATCGATGTATCGAATGAGCGGTAAGTCCTCTGGAGTATAGGCTCCTTTTAGTCGCATCTGGTGTCCCTGTCTTTTCTGACCATATTTCTGAAATTTAAGGAAATTGAGTCTGGGCAAGTATACAACAATTCAACAGCAACTTTTACTCAGATATTGTACGTTGAATTACATATCGAACTTGTCAAGTGTGGAAGACAAAGGATCCATTGGAGACTAGAATTTGATTTGTACTTCTTGTCGGATTGCCGAAATTGAAGCTATGTTCAAATAAAATTTCCACAATATCTAATAGACCGAGTGATGAAATCTTGTAAGTAAAATTAAAGCAATAAAGAGGATGTAAGCTAACATAACACAGAGACTGCACAACACAAAGACGTTTCAGTACATACATAATAGACAGTGCCAAAGGACAGTCAGTCATACCTCCATGATAATCTCGATGGAGCTTACAAAACTCCTCCCTAATCCTTATATATACATAAGGAAAAATCCAAAACAGTTCAGTTTCTACAGTCAAACAGACAATACAGCCTCTTCGCTTATGCTCCACGACTGAACCAGAACCGCAAACAACGACATCTTGGCATATCCGCCACTACTGGAAAATAAACTACGATATTCTTTCTATTCGCTAAATGTATTTCCCGTAACATATCCTCAATTCAACGACCTATCAACTAACCGACAGTCAAATTATTATCGAAGGCAACGACAAAGAATTTATTAGTTGATCATATTGCTTGCTTTTTGCATAAATCATCACTGTTCATCAATTCATCGTGTAATATATACATATATATTTTACACCCCTTTTGTTGTTAATAATATTGTGAAGAATAATATTACATCCCGAATAAATCATATCGCTG
>NW_018108338.1:11859-16223 GCF_000183805.2 Loa loa | reverse complement strand
AACAACGACATCTTGGCATATCCGCCACTACTGGAAAATAAACTACGATATTCTTTCTATTCGCTAAATGTATTTCCCGTAACATATCCTCAATTCAACGACCTATCAACTAACCGACAGTCAAATTATTATCGAAGGCAACGACAAAGAATTTATTAGTTGATCATATTGCTTGCTTTTTGCATAAATCATCACTGTTCATCAATTCATCGTGTAATATATACATATATATTTTACACCCCTTTTGTTGTTAATAATATTGTGAAGAATAATATTACATCCCGAATAAATCTATATCGCTGAGAAACGAATTCAACAGATTAGCTTTTCCCGACACTTCTAGAATGATGAAACAGGTCAGATCAGTTCATTTGAAAGTCACGTTTGATTGGTTTAATATGTCATCACTTTAGCACTCCTTAGACGCTTGATTCCTGATAAGAATGGTTAGAATAATGTTTTCTCCGATTCAGAAATATATACCTGATGTAAAACGGATGCATACCGCATTAAATCCGGGACGTGTACCATTCTTCCGCCAACATTCACTAGGGCATAACGGGCATCTTTAATGGCTCGTCCAAAATAATGAATCTTGCGAATATATTGGATTCCAAACAGATCAATACACATCGTCCTGTAGAAGTTCATTTTTTTTTCAGGCAATCATATATTCGTTGGAAACCGAAAAAACATAACCAGACAAACGAACGTTATGGCTAGCCCAACAACAATGTAGAAAAGGTCGAATAAGAAGTATTCTTGTTTGATTGGTACGATATCGCCAAATCCAACCTGGAAGCAAACCTGACTTGGCTTAACAAGACTTAAACAAAAGAGTAAATTGGAATTTCGAAATTTTCCAGCTGAGCAAAGAGGAAGCAGGATTTGTATAATCGAAAAATATCAGGACCGAGATGACCGATTTTTCAAAATCGAAACATTCTTAGAAATTCCAATGTCGTCTTACTTTACGGTTCTCCGTCTTTTTGTTTGCTAAAATGAGCAATTTCTATCATAAGTGGGAGCCTGATGTGATATGGAAAACGTACAAAATCAAGCAACAAATCCAGTAATCGAAATGATAAACTAACCGTAGTCATAGTAATAAATGAGAAGTAAAAACCAGAAAAGAAATCCCATTGTTCCCACGAAGCAAGCAAGATAGCACCAACTGTGATGTAACCAAGTAGCATTCCAACGATCAACAGGATCGGTATCGAGATATACTGTTCCAATCCGAACTACAATTGTCGCGAAATGAAGTACGATTCAATTATTGCTTCTTACTAAACGGTAAAACCCACCTGCAGCAGTTGTTCCTTCGCAGTACCACTTATTTCACCGACCACTGATGTGATACACACAGTTTTCTTCTCTCTGTACATTCTTTTCATTTCTGCATATCTGCATATATTCATATTCATATTATATATTAGTCTTCAGTGAAGAGTGTCATCTTCGGGATTTACCTCTCTACAAGTCACTGTCCATCTTTAGGAATCGAAGAGATCTATCCCGCCTTTTAAGTCATTCAAGCGTGCGTACATACTTTGCATAGAGCCAAACAATATTTTCACTCAAGAATTTGCCGATATCAGCAACAGTGATAAGTATAAGCGGTACACCGAACAGAGCATAGACGATGCAAAACATGCGTCCTTGAAATGTTACCGGCACCAAGTTACCATAGCCTGAAATAAATGAAAATAAGCCAAGCACGATGACTGACACAAGTTTGCAAAAGTGATTACGAAATTTTACCAATTGTTGTCAGAAGAGTAGCTGTGAAGAAGAGAGCTGTCGTGAAGGTCCAGCTATATTCTTCTTCCTCCACGAAATCATCAACTGAAGCCGTCGCAGTGTTACTTCGTAGATGAGATGCACTAATGTAATGTGTCTCAAAGGCTTCAAACAGTACTCGTGTCACGTTGTCCACGTGATGGATAGCTAAACGCTCAATTTCCTCTGTAAAGAATCAGCGATTTATAAACAGTTGATAGATAACATTTACATATTGCATAACATGACCAAGTTAATGCCAAATGCTATCGCTAATCAGTAAGTGCGAGCGGGCAATATAATAACTTGCCAACTTTATTTAAGTATTTTAATTGGATTGATCATTTCTCTGAATCCAAAGTTCTCGCATTCCTAAGTTTTATATTTGAATGACGGAATAACTCCGTCATCCTTCATTTATTAAAATATTGTCCATACCATCTGAGATTGATTCATCGTTTAACATAACCCATAATTCGTCAAGCATCAATTTTCTGTGAGCAGAAATATCTCTCAAGCTTTCACGTCTCACCGCAATCTCATAGGGTCGTTCCAAATGATAGAAAGCAAGTGCACCACCAATGGTGTACAACAACGACAAGATAATCAAACCGACATGGGGCAAAATTATTCGTGCATATTTCTTCCAACCAGCCATCTGAATATAAATTTGATTCCAACGTTTGGAGTAATATTGGCTTTTTGAATATTTCCTAAAGAAGAATGAACAGATAAAGTCTTCAAAATAGTTTGTTATTCAGAGCGATACATGTTTTCGGTATTATTCAACTTAAAACAAGGCCCATCTATTCCTGGATATTTGTTGCCAGTTCTTGTTCGTTTATTCCAACTACAGTTGACCGGAAGAAAGTTGCATCAATAATTTATGGTCCCTTTGTATCACGGACCATTTGGTAGGCCTTGCGCGACTAAAACTGATTGCATCTTCACGGCATCTAAGGTATACTGCATTGCAAAGCAGTACTTATATTTGCATACGGGATGTTTCTTATTTCCAAACGATTTTCATAATTTTCAGGTTACACTTTCATAAATAGTAAAAATGAAAATTACACTAATTTCTTCAAGAAAAAAAACTTATTGACCTTCAAAGGTCGTCCATAATTAGAGTTAGAAATGTGAAAAAAATACAAAGATGAGACCTTCTCCTAAATGGGTTCGATTCTTCACTGTTTCAATTTCTTCAACTTTTATTCCCATCAATGATTGCAAGCATTCTATGAAATATCCAAGCATATTACGTTTGGAAGAGCATAAAAGACTAATATGAGCTTTAGAAAACATACGACAAAGCACAACCATAACATACTGAGGTGTGTGAGATTCCGAGATGTATCAGAAGACGTTGAGTTTCGGTGATTACCTCAGTAGAAAACAAAAAAGGAAAGAAGGTGATGGAAGAGGGAAGAATTATAATATTCCATGTTGTGTAGCACAAAGAGATGATCTATTTACTCAAAATGATATCTTGCTGTGTGAAAAGGAGTATGGAACCATTGATTGAAGTCTTCATTGTATGCATCCTCGATGTCACCAATCAAGTACTACTCCATTCCCACTCACAGGGACGGCTATTCCAGCAGCGCTATGAATCTCATCAATGATTAACGTCTGCCTCTCATTACATTTTTCACAACATTAATTTGTCCCTATTATTGATTAAAGTAATTTATGGAAACAATCCCCCGAAGCGTCTTGAATTGCTAAGTTAAATTTCATATCCACATGACATTAAGAGAGGGTGACAACAGCATGGTTGATGCTATGCAATCACAACTATGAAATTCAGGCAGCTCGAAAACATTCCGTTCAAAGTGTCTTAGCATATGGATAATATTTCTTTGAATGAAATCTTTTTTAATCTATTTTCCGATCGCAAATATTTCATGATTTCTCTGGAATTACCAGGATTTTTCTCAACTCTTCTGTCAAAAACAATATTTTGACCTATCGTTCAAATGAAAAAATAAATAGAAGATGAATGATGGAGTGCTCTAAAATGGAATATTATGAGATGCAACAGGTAAAGTTAAGTTTGCAGGTGGGCAAGGAGGACGAAAGGAAAGATATGTCCATTGATATGGTCCACTTGGAAAAGTTGTGTTTGAGCTTTATGGAGGTGGAAATGGATAGCAGTGGAAGAGTAATGGATGAGTCAATGCAAAGAATGCAAAGAATCACAAATACTCCACCATCATCTGCAGGGAAATCGTCGTTGCTAATGAAATTACTGAGGTAAATCCAAGTTTCCGGAAATTTCGAAAACAATTTCGCTTCACTTTGTTTCCGAAAGTCTTCTCGCTTTAGAGAGAAACCTACCGGAATGATAAAATAAAATAAAAGCCGGAATGATGAAATAAAGCAGAAATATAAATTGCGCCACAATTAACCGTTGATATCCACTACCGCCAAAACGGTATCCATCTCTTCATATGCCAAATTCATTAACAAAAGGTTTCGTTGGCAGAAAGTTAGCGAATTGGATTTAGAGGCAACAGCGAACAAACGATACATTGTTGTAGGAAAGATACACCTTCGGAAATAGGATGCAGTTTCATCGG
>NW_018108338.1:4916-11693 GCF_000183805.2 Loa loa | reverse complement strand
TGGAAATGGATAGCAGTGGAAGAGTAATGGATGAGTCAATGCAAAGAATGCAAAGAATCACAAATACTCCACCATCATCTGCAGGGAAATCGTCGTTGCTAATGAAATTACTGAGGTAAATCCAAGTTTCCGGAAATTTCGAAAACAATTTCGCTTCACTTTGTTTCCGAAAGTCTTCTCGCTTTAGAGAGAAACCTACCGGAATGATAAAATAAAATAAAAGCCGGAATGATGAAATAAAGCAGAAATATAAATTGCGCCACAATTAACCGTTGATATCCACTACCGCCAAAACGGTATCCATCTCTTCATATGCCAAATTCATTAACAAAAGGTTTCGTTGGCAGAAAGTTAGCGAATTGGATTTAGAGGCAACAGCGAACAAACGATACATTGTTGTAGGAAAGATACACCTTCGGAAATAGGATGCAGTTTTCATCGGTTTTTTGAGCATTTCTTGAAAACAAATTCGGAATGATTTTTGCTTCTAATCACTTGATGCACATATCCAAAATCATTCCGATGCACCCAAAGAATTAGTCATCATCCTGTATTATCATGATAAGATGATAACCTGATAATCATTCTATGTAAACAAACCTTTATTTATTATGAACATGAAGGAGTGGAAGTCTTTACGAACCTTATTGATACCAAGCAAATGCTCAACTTCCCACTGATCGCTTGCTTCGCTGCTATTGTTCTGTGGATTTGGCAATTCTTGTAGCAGCAATGTTGTGATGGATTTCGGTTCGGTTTGCATTTGTTCCTGCAAGCTTACATACTGATTACGAAAATTCATAGCATTTTTCACGCTGACAACTTATTAATATATTTATCAACGACCAGGTGATTTGTTACGTAAATCCAATCACACTCCCTCAGCTAACCTATTCATACCTCATTTCTCCGGCTTTATCTATACTAATTAATGTTAATCAACGATGTCGTAGCTAATGGAATGCCACGCTGATACATTTTCAAAAATGCAATTTTTTTTCGCATTCGGACGATGTAAACATCCCAAAGAGTTTCTAAACGTGCTTCATCATTTACAATATTTAGAGCCAAATTATCCAGTTTTCACAAAACACGCAATTTGCGGTATATTGCAGGATGTGTCGAAAAAAGATCAGAGTATTGAAGTTACCGCATTTGCAATCATCCAGCTAGCTGACCAAGCAAGCAACACTGTTTACCAATCGCGTTGATTCTTGGACACTTGGACATATTTGGCTATTGGCTTCAACAATTAAATATGCTGACTCTAAATGGATTTATAGATAGGGGATGGGATGTTCAATACAAATATGTCTTGTTCATTGATATAAGCAGCAATAATCTAAGAAGTTGATAGCATTTTCGCAGAATAAAATAGGAGGGAAGAATAGAATCATGAGAGGGATATGCGGCTTAGTGTCGTGTCGGATGGGAAGTGAGGGCGCTGCAGATGGCGGGAATTGAATTTTCTCCAAATGCCTTCTCTCAATTTACTAGTCATAATTCAATTTCTTCCAAATAGCTATTTTTAATTTACTTTTACTTCACTCTTATCTATGCTACTTCTCTCCTACTTTTCCTTGTTTCTCTGTTTCAGCTTTATCAAAATTGTAATCAACAATTTCCAATCTATCTTTTGTCATTATACATATGTGAAATGATAATAGGAAAGATTATAATTGCAATGCACAGATTTCAGCGATTGTGCCTAGCGCTCTTGCTATTTGTTTGAAGCATATTTCAAAAGTGCATTCCACAAAGAGTCTTATCATCTGAATATGATAAACTCGTTTAGAAGTACAAATCAGAAGATCGACTTCACTGCATAAAAAGGACAACGCAACATAACGTATGGGTTTCGTTTCTTTTCACTATATTATTATATAGTTTTCCTTAAAAAGGATTTCCATAAGAATGATGTTGTTTTGAAGACGTGACTGGAAGATTTTTGGCTCTGACATAAGTATTTTGAAGCTATTAATAGAAAGCGAAGAAACTAAATGAGATACAAATAATGTTGCAGTTGGAACGATCGAATTGAATCAATCAGACAACTTAGAGATTACTTTGCTCCAATCTTTGAGAAACATTTCCACCTATTTCTGGATCAATAGAAAGATGAAAGTGGATGGATATTCATAAGCTTTTGAATTTTGATAGCGCTTAAATTTGGTTTATATCTGACTGAAGTACATAAAGCTGGTTAAATTTACCTAATAATTTCAATGTTACGTTCTGATTCCACCACAGAAATCATCCCTACGACAACAAAATCAATGCGTTTATCATCCGAAGAAACTAAAGATGCTGACCGGAATAGAAATGAAATTCAATGATACTTCTCATTATTTTATATTTAAGTTCAGGAAATGATACCTTTCTTGCACTTTTCTGCTATCAAAGCTTGAATGATATGATTGATGTAGGTTGGAAAGTGATCATTACCAACTAGTCGAAAGTTGCAAAGCAACTGGTAATGGTTTCAGGAAATAAAAGAAGGAGGCATTTCTATTTGCAACATTCTTTCTAAACGTTCCAAACAAGTTCTCTCTGTTTCCGTGAACTGAAGTTATATATATCGGTATGTATATCCGCTATGTATCACGTTCTCACCGTATTATATCCAAATCACCGTATTTCTATGTATTTCTCTTTCTCATTTTTTTGAAAATTGCAATGCGTTTTATAAGTAATGGCAATAAACTTCATGAAATAAAAGGCTTCACAGAAACTTCGCGCACTCTTGTAATAATTAATATCAGAGCTACGAGAATGAGTACAATAATAAGTGTTCTTAGCCATAATCAAAAACGAGTGACATGAAGTCCTCAAGGCCAATTCTTTTTTTTTTTTGCAAGTGAGTAAATCACGATATTCTAAATAGTTTTCATGCTATTTCGACCATTTGCAACAACCATCCAAGCTTAGGTTTTGATGATTATTAAGGGTGTTGATGATGAGACAATTGACATTCCACTCAAAGATGTCTTTTCATTTCTCTTTTCCAAAGTGAAGAAAATTTGTTCAGATAAAAGGCTTTAAAGTGAAGAAAATTTGTTCAGATAAATCGAGTTTAGCGTTACTTGACAAATGTTGACAAGCATTATTTGACATCGTTGGATGACAATATTCATAATAGACCTCCCGTAATTACCTACAATCAATATGTAAATGGATTACATCAAAACTGCTTCAGTTTATTTATTAATTATTTTGCTAAAATAAAGTATCATTTTAGGTAGTTTGCTGTAAAGCTTTCTTTCTTCCTTCAATTGACTAATGCCTTCTATTTCACAAATGATACAAAAGCGTCATTCTGCAAGGATTACAGTTGTTTTCACATATTCATAGTCTATTGCTGGAAGCAGCATTCCATTATAAGCAGTTTAATTACAGTATCACGGATCTGGTTCTTGCTAAGCTAACATCGTTGGTGGCATTGCTATATACGTAATCGTCATTCTTTCCTTTATCTGTTGCTGCAATAGAATTGTTACTACGCGATCGTTTGCATCTTACTGGCTAATAAGCAATATCATATAACAATGTTTAATCCATTATTGATATGGTAAGTGAAATATCTGTGCATTGTAGAAGTTGAATTGGATTCGAATAAATGATAGATAATCCAATTTCTAGAATCTTTGATGAATATTACAATTTTTATGAACATAAAGGATATTAATGATAAGCTAAAAGATGACAAAATAGCGTAAAGAGCCGGAAGAATGATTCATATCAGTTTTATGCATTTCTATCAAATTAACTTCCATTCCATAATGTCCGCGAGACTTTTGGCTTTTTGAAGCTTCTTCTTCTTCTTAACAATTTGCGCGTTATACTAATGACAGACTGTGGTGGATTAATACTTTCAGGATCTTGTGTCTCTCATCGGTCAACATAGCAGTAGTAAGTAAATTAGTTGGATTTACCTCAAAAATTCTCCAACAAGGTTGGATTTTCTTTTACATTTTATAGCATCCTTACAGTAACTAAATATTAAAATTGTGCATATGTTGCAACAATACTGCATGTGTTTGCCTGTTTTATATATTAGTATTGATATTACCTGATGCCACGATATTCCGGCAGATCCGTTTTATCGGTATAGATGGCAGTAATAGCATTATGGAAGTGTACTCAATAGTTGTATGAGAAAACTTCCATGGAGGATTAATGGGAAGTAAAAATAAATAAAATCAGTATTTGAATACAGATGATCCGGAACCCTCACCAGGCGATAACATTCGGATTTATTCGATGCGATTTTGTCCATATTGCGACAGAGTTATCATCGCTGCGTATAAAAAAGGCCTCCAGTTAGTCTCTTGAAATTTAAGTATATGGAATGAATTTATCAATATTGTTTATAAGCTACAACTTACAATTTATTGTTACATTTGTTTCAGATTTGAAGTTTTGAATATTAACCTTCAAAATAAACCCGGCTGGTTCCTTTCGAAGCATCCTGAAGGAACTGTACCAGTTCTAGAACATGATGGCAAGGCTCGTTGTGTAGCTGGATATTTATATCAAAAAAGATAGCAAAAACCCATCATCCACTTCATTTCTTGGCCAATAAAAGACATTATTAACTTATTTTTAGTACATAATTTGTACTTTTCGGCTATACTTTTTAAAGACAAAGCCAAAAGCATACTGCAATCAGAATTAAGTGGGACTTATTGGCCACTTTTATGACTTTTATAAAAGTTACAAATATGAAAAATTGCAGCTGGTGTCTGACTCCCGAGTGATTATAGAATATTTGGATGATGCATTTCCTGAAACAAGCATTTTACCCAAAGAACCGTATCTGAGAGCAAAGCAACGATATTATGCAATTAAACTAGAATCGGTACACTGATTAATTTCTACAACTCCACCCACCTATCCGTATTCTTAATAATAGTGATTTATTGCAGGTTTGTAATACAATACATAAAGTATCATATTTGACAAAGCTATCCGGCAATATCACCATTCTTGCAATTGAACTTGCCAAGGCAGAAGAACTACTACAATCCCCTTTTTATTCAGGTCCCACTTCTTCCCTACTTTCTTCTTTTGTCCCACTTACTACAAACTACTTCTAGTCCCTTTTTTGTTGGTCTTTTTAATACTTTTATTCGAATTTCATTCCACTTCTCCTTGTTATTTCTAAACTAAATCTACTTTAATAATGTAGACACAGCAGTCGGTTTACCAGACATCATGCTATATCCATTCATCCAACGATTGCACGTCATCCGACAATTTGTTAAAGACAACTTTCTCGATGATTATTTCCCGAATAACTTCCCAAAACTTGTAAAGTGGTTCGTCAAGATGCGAACTATGCCTGAGGTAACCGTTAATTACTAGCTATAGAACGAAGTAACAATTTACAAGAGCTGAAAAGCTTGGAGTAACGGAATGCGCAGAGTAAAATTGACCCTCAGTATCCCTTAATAATTTTAAAAGCTTCAACTTGTTAACACAATTTCTTGAATTTTCCCAAAATTCTCAAAAATCAAACTTGGCAATGGCATGATTATCTTTCGTTTCAGATCCAAATAGTTCGAGAATCGGAACGCCACTTAAAGGCTTTCCTGATCAGCAAAGCAAAACAAAATGCTACTGATTTCGACGTCGATCTCTCCCACCCTAATACACCAATTAACTGGAAATTTTTCAACAATTCAACCATTCAATGAGAATAATTCAACCAACACATCAAATGAAGAAAATTGAGAAAAAGAAGGACAGCTTACATCTACCGTTACTAATAATTACTTGTTCTAAGAATTGTAAACGAATCTTACTTTTAATTAATGAACCGAACCTTACTTTCAATTAATTTTAATCCAGTTAATTTATAAACAGTATCATTCCGGATGGGGAAGCTAACTATTCCCATTTCAATCTTTACTTCTCAATTTTTAATGTACGAAATCTTTGGTATATTCATTGAACACTTATTTACATCATTAATTAAAATCATAAATAATAAATACATGGCATCAAACTTCCCATCAAAATCTCCTGCATTTATTTTGCTTTGCCCACAACGAACATACCTGACACGGCCACTGTTGATCATCATTGGAATTGAAGAACTTTCAAATTTGAAAGCAAAACAAAGATCCGAAAATATATTCTATTCTTCACCTTCTTAGGGATGAACACAAAAGTAAAGGATTAAAGGAGTACATGATCGCACAATCCAAAAGAGTGAGAAGGCTGTTATTACTATTCTTCCGGAACCACAAAAATAAACAATTAATATCTCATGAAAAAAAAAAGAAAAAAACCTCACGTTAAAATGTACTCAACCTAAGATCTGTTTCAACATGACAGCAAATAAACAAAAATGTTTGGAAAGATACAGAAAACCTGAGCAGAATCCTGGCTATACTCGAGGTCAAATCAGCTACAAACCTTAATGGTCACGATTTCTCTGGATGACAAATTGACTGGGAGATTTAATTCAGAAATAAACAATCGATTTTCGAAATAATATTTGTATTTGAATTCATTTCTTCGCGAAGTATGGCGAAGTATGAAACACGAATGAATAAATCGTCAAATTATCTACAACATATTCTGGGATCAGAAAGATACATTGAAAAATATATCGGCACTTGCACTCTGAATGCCATCCGCTCAAAAGTCTCTGAGACATCCCAAATCTATCGACCCGATCTTTCTGCCTTGTTCTCAACATATCTGGAAACCTAGGCAATAACACCGAACTATGTGGAGGTAAAAGAAGGAGAGAAAGTATAAGGACATAGT
>NW_018108338.1:0-4592 GCF_000183805.2 Loa loa | reverse complement strand
CAAAACAGAGCTTTTTCTTTGCTTGTGATCAAACGCACATCACTATCATTATTATCATTGTCATCCTAACTGCTCGACTGAGATGAATATTTACTCCCCGAATTTTTCAAGATTTCTCTTATTTTTGAACCATAGCCAGTTTCATCGTCGGCTATTTTTCGACCTGAAAATAATTCATATTTGTTACATAGGAACTCGGGAAATGTATTTTACAAACCTCTCCCTAAATTAATTTCCTTTAACACTTTTTAATCAAGAATTTCTACAGCCTACCTTCCAAACTCATACTATCCAAAAATTTTCGTTTTCAGTCGTTTTAAAAACGTCTCTTTGCTATACCTCCCTTCTCCCCCATTTTGACTTCTCTTTCCTCCATCATTATCATCCACTACTGTCGCCCCATTTCCAACTCTTTTCCTTCCAGTGTCTAAAAGAAGAGAAGTCAAAAGGGAGAAGTAAATCACTTGTTTCGGAGAATGAGAATTCGCCATCCATAAACAATTAAGGATGAAAAATTACTTAACCAGCTCTTGGTTACTGTGGTAGATTAACGTAGTAAACTTCAAAAATCAAAAAGACGTCGGAAGAGAAAGTTTACCTTCGACAGTATTGTTTATTCCCTGTATCGTACCTGGAGTATCAGTTTCCAGTTCAGCCCAAGCTTGTATCAGCGCTTTTTGTTTGTCTGTTAAAAGCCTGAAAAATTATCAACTGATTCGGATCATGAACCGATACTAAGGTAAAATCTCAACAAATTATGCACCAACCAGTTATACAAATAGATAAATATCAAAGTCGTCAAATCTTCATATTTTGCGAAACCTCAATCTCGCCAGATATTCTTCCTGCAGCAACTCACCACTAGATTCAGTCCGTCTTAATCATCCCACCCACTCCTACCTTAATAATAAATGCATCTTAAGGTAATAATAATGTTTTATAAAGTTAAACAACCGCTTACTTTGGTACTTTCACTTTGATATTTATATACTGGTCCCCGTGTCCTGCATAATTCAATTTTTTTATTCCTTTACCCGTTAAACGCATTTTCGTATGTGATGCAGTTCCTGGTGGTATTTGTATATAAGTGTCTTCCTTTATCCCCGGCACCTGTACAATTTCAACATGGTAAAAATACAATACATTTCACACGTAAATGATATGCAACTTGACTGACAACATTCCGATGAAGAACATATGTATATAATATTTGTTAAACAGTATATGGTGGCAATCGAAATCAGTTGGGTTTTGAAATATTTCAATCTCACCTTGATGTCAACACAAATTTGAGAATTATAACAAACAGTGAGGACACGGTGTTATCCTAAGTAAGCAATCGAAATTAAATGTGTTCTATGGAATTAATAACGGACTTTAGAACAAAATACGATTTCTCATTATTTCTACTTTATTTCTTCCACTTTTCCATGTCCCCGACTTCAACTGTTGACATCATAATATTACTTTATTACTGAACCATATCTAATTGGTATGCTTTCCTGTTCTCCTTAGTTAATGGAAACTATTTTTTATTACCCAGCTTATTTCAAAATTATGATCCACTAGAGAATTCATAAAATCATTCAAACGCAAAAGAATTACGTAAATTTTATACTAGCCCCACACTACCTCGAATTATGCCGCAAAGCGACAATTTTTTTTATTTTTCAAGTACGATAACTTCGTTTTTCCCATTCATTTTCCTTTTTTTCTTTCCTTTTAATTTCTCCCACAGCCAAAAGTCTTCAATCATACTTTTGAGGAAGAGGAAAAAATGAAATACTTTGACGGTGCCTCCAAGAATCGCTTGTGCAATGGATATTTCCACATCACAATGAATGTCATACTTGTCACGTCGGAAATGTGATGACGGAGCCACTTTAAATGTGATGAAAACAGTCGACTGAAAAAATCATGAACACGTGTAATGGGATAATGCACGAATCTAATCGTGCGACGCTTTTCGAAAAAAAAAAAAATTTTAAACTGACCTTTCCTACGGGCATTCGAACAGTTTCGCCATCATTTATTCCAGCCGGTATATTAACAGTTACAGTACGCCGTTGAACCGTTCGACCATGTCCTTCGCATTGTAAACACGGATTTTTATTATAAGAACCCGTCCCTCGACAACGTCCACAAGTTGACTGCATATAAAACCCACCCATCTGTTGCGTGACGTAACCTGTTCCATTGCAGTATGGACAAGAAACCTGAAACTAAGCGCGATGTTGGACAAACAGCTGTCTTGCCCGACATAAACAAGTTTCACTTTTTGACTCCCTACTAAGTGACAGATTATAGTTCTGAAAAAAAAAATTGTAAGAAATACCGTTTACTAAGACGTAAAAAGCAGTTCAGCAATTAAAATCACATCAATTTTCGTCAAGGACCGATGGCGAACACCAAAAACAAAGACGATTCCAGTAAAATAAGAACATAAATGGTAACAATTATAGAGAAATACCTTTTTATAACCCGGTTGGACTCCTTTTCCAAAGCAAGCTGGGCAATCATCTACAACATTTATACTCATAGATTTTTGTGCTCCACGAGCCGCATCTTCGAACGATATGTTCAAAATATGTTGCTCGGATGACTCAAAGCCATCTGCCGAATCCGCAAAATCGCTGAAACTATTTGCGAAGTTGGAAAATGGACTTCGCCCTCCTGAAAATGTAGTTATCCGGTGTCAATTGATTGCTAATAGCAAGGAGCAATTAATGGGAAAGAAGGTTACTAAAGCAAGCTTCTGAGTATCCCATTAAAACCAGAATGACAGCGCCGCTTTAAAGAACAGCGCCGCTTTAAAGATTAAAGGACCCCATATAAATTTTGTCCATCTTTTACATTTCTTACCGAACATTTTTCTAAACAACTCTTCTGGATCAATTGTTGACTGGTACTGCCAGCCACCCGTATCGTAACTTGTTGCTCCAGCAGTCTGACGCTGCTGGAATGGATCTGCGCCAAACTGGTCGTACTGAGCACGTTTCTGATCATCACTAAGCACCTCAAAAGATTTCAAATACGAATTGCACCAAAATAAGATCTATTCGACAACCCTAAGTATGGTTTTTGGTTTTCCCAGACTCGAAAGAATTTATGGTACTAACCTCATAGGCTTCAGATACTTCCTGAAATCGAGCATTGGCATCTTTGCTTTTATTTACATCAGGATGGTATTCTTTGGCTAGCTGAAAAAATCCAACTACACCTTTTCAGAAAAATACCACTTCTATTTGATATCAAATCGAACTATTGCCAAGAAGGCATAAATTCGAACCATAATAACAACACAGACCTTATAGTATGCTTTTTTGATATCTTTTGCCGATGCACCCTTCTTCAAGCCCAAAATCTCATAATAGTCGCGTTTGTACCTAACATTGCTGGTGTGAATTCCAAATGTCTGTTTCATCAGAATATTCCGTTGTCCATCTAAATATCGATATAAATAACAGGCTATTTTGACCTCTATCCAATCTAAGTTGGTATATATGTGAACTTCTGTGAAATTATTTACTTGTGAAGCAGCAGCTGATAATCGCAGAACACTGAACAGAAGCATGATGTTGGGTTAAGCAATGAGTAACTAATCGACACACACGTCGACCTGCAGGTAGCATCGAGCTGTCTAATCCTGCACACCTATAATAACGAACTGAAGACATACTTAATCCGGACCTATACACACTCTATCCGCAACATTCCATCGTCAACGCTTCCGGATCTTCTTTATAATGGCAGTTTGCGCTATGAGGATTTGTCATTCCCGTCGAGAAAGAGTTAGAGATCGCAGAGAATACTTAATCTTGGCATTGATTAGATACATGCATATACTTTTCACCAGCTAAGACGTTCACAATCAACACTTAGCAGTGAAGTGAGGGACAGACTGACCTCTACTATGACCACTTACCAGGTATGTGTGACAGTTACCACAAAGAAAAACCACAAGAAGTCAACCAGGAGTGCCTAATAATCTCAAAAAATTAGAGCCCCTCAAAAATAACAACAGTAGTCCGAAAGTTAGTGCAGGATCTTAACTGTCTTTTGCAGCTGAAGTGCGCTGTTTACAGCCTTTCGTATTTCTAAAGATGCATGGAAGGTAAGGATTTTAAAAAGGAGCGAGGATGAAAGGGTTTCCTGTTCTGTGCCAATGCAACACTATTTTTTTGTAATTTCTATCTCCTTCATCTCTCCGAATGGCACTCTTTCATGTTTCTTTTACCAGAATTGCACTATGTCCTTATACTTTCTCTCCTTCTTTTCCTCCACATAGTTCGGTGTTATTGCCCTGGTTTCCAGATATGTTGAGAACAAGGCAGAAAGATCGGGTCGATAGATTTGGGATGTCTCAGAGACTTTTGAGCGGATGGCATTCAGAGTGCAAGTGCCGATATATTTTTCAATGTATCTTTCTGATCCCAGAATATGTTGTAGATAATTTGACGATTTATTCATTCGTGTTTCATACTTCGCCATACTTCGCGAAGAAATGAATTCAAATACAAATATTATTTCGAAAATCGATTGTTTATTTCTGAATTAAATCTCCCAGTCAATTTGTCATCCAGAGAAATCGT
>NW_018108337.1:136710-143110 GCF_000183805.2 Loa loa | reverse complement strand
CACTAAATATGTTAGAATTGATAAGTTACCGAACTGATTTTCTTAGTAGATATGGCAGTGGATAAACTGAGACCCAAAAGCAAAAATTTTACACATAAAAATACTGAACTAGATCCTCAACAAATCAACAGCAACAGCTTTATCTAATACATTTTTGAATTTACTTCCAAAACTGTGAATTTGAATGCTACATACTACTAGATTCAGTAGTAATGCAATGGCTCAAAACATGCCTATCAAACATGACCATCACCTTTCACTCCAATGGTTCACCTGTCAGGGCCTAGCGAGTTAGGATGGTGATAGTGAAGACCTTAGGATGGAGGTTTAGTAGCACATACTTCTCTTTCATGGATGACCGTGGAAGGCTAAACGAGCTCCATCTGTCGCGAACGAAGAAGTTCCGTGATGAAAAAATAAAGGTTCATAAAGTGATTTGTTGTGATGTAATTTGTATTTACAAAGTTGGATTGTAACAAAGATTTGAAAACTATTTAAATTCTCTGTATATGTAGGGTGTTATCAGTGTGCATAGAATTGTATATGTGATTATTGTCTTGCAATGTGCGCTAACAAAGAACGCTACACTAATGTGTGCTAACAATATTAAGAAGTGAGCGAGCCCATTCTACCCGTGGACAAAATTTGTCTGATTCTTCATGGAAGACCTTACGGTAGACATATCCCACCGCTAGCATATTTCACAAGCTTTTAAGGGCACGCAAGCTTCTAACATCAACTTAATGGAGGAAAGCGAACAAATGATATCAGATCAGATTTCAAGCCGTTCACGGGTTCATATACACTCTACTTGCGAAAGCGTACTCATCTGCTAGGAGGAAGTCACTTGCATTTGTGTATATGCATCTTCGAATCTATTTAATCTGTGGGAAAAGTGATATGGGGATTGTTTTTGGTTCAGGTTGCTTTGCGAAACTACAGTCACTGAATAAGGAAGTTCCAGAGATGCTTGCAAATTTCCGTTTCAAATAATATCTTGATTATGAAGCTATTAACGAAGCAATCGGGTAGTGTTAATGGTATATAATGGAAATCGGGTGGCAGGAGATAAGTGAAGAAGGATCTATCCCTCTATTTCTTAGCGTTTTCTATTTAAAGTTGGGTTGCCAAATAACGTATGGGCTGGTACATCGATGGGCTTAGTTTCATCCTCATTTTTTTGCACTTTTTGCCAAGAATACGTGAAATAAGCAGAATATATTGAACACTTTTTGTGCAAATACATTAACATTTTGTTAATGGTTCATTTCGATCCGATTCCAAATCGGGCATCAAGTTATTCAAGCACAGTTCTCAAGAGCTGCTGGAACACCCACGTTTGGCTCATTCAGTCCCTCGCCCTTGCAACTATGAATTGCTTTTACTGTCGAAAATTTTGCAGATGTAATTCTAATTTTTCCATGTGTTAATTAAGCACTTCAGAAATGGGCAGCACTAGAAGACAACATATGTGGATAAATAAGCCAAAATATTCTTTATTGGCGGTAACCTTTACACTTGATTTCCCATTTTGAATGGCAGCCGTTTTGATAAAACGGGTTTTTGCTTACTGATCTTTCATAAATGTTAGTTATGCCCGAAAAAGTACCAACTTTTTGAATTGTTTTTTCAAATAGCAAACGGGAAATTTGATGCAGTACAGTAACGTATCAGCTATTACCACTGCTAATTATATCCATCTGCTATTACCATTTTATTGCTATTACTTCAATTTAGATTTTCTGATGCGTTCCCTGGAATTGCTGCTAACAAAAAAACGGAAAAATAGATATTAATAAATTTTCAAAACAAAGGATATTAATGACTCTCTTTTTTCACACGTTTTTGAGAAATATCTACTAATTAAGACATCAAAATGGTTCCTCCATTACGGTTTTGGTTTTGTATAATTGTCAATATAGTTACTGTAATAAGTCTAGAAAGAATGTATTGCAATAAAATTATTGACAGCAATCGGATGGATTTGTCCAGTTGAATGGTTTGCGTTTTTTTTTTTTATTCATGATGATTCCCTCCTCACATCCTGCCGCGCCACAAAAGAAATATATATTATTCGTTTTTGTATATTCGAAAGTACAACCAATAAAAGCCTGTAACATTGCAACAGCATCGTTTGAAGATATTGTGTTGCTATTGTTAGAAAAGAATTCAGGATTAGTTTAGTTTTTCCAGACAAAAAAAGAAAGAGAAATGATTTACTTCTGCATCTTATCATTTTGGGTAGCTTGACAACATATTGATGTTAGCAAACTGTTCAGTTCAGAATACAAGTCGATGCATCGAAAATGGCCAGTGAAGTAAGGGGACGAGCATCGAGAAGGAAGGTGATAATCAAACTTTGTGACGGATGTCACATGGCGTCAGCGTCGCTCAGGTAAGCCAGGGGAATAAATGGAGAAAGGCGGGCAGTAGTAGTAAAACACGCAGCAACTGTAGATAATTACAAGGTCACTTTCCGGTTTCCGCCCACCAGCTCCTTATTAATGAATCAAAAATTCAGAAACATACGTGGCAAGCATAACACTGCAGTCTCGAGAACAACGCAATGCTCCATTTACTACCTATTCTCCTTCTAGCTTCATTGGCTTCGGTTAGTGTTTCCAATGTTATTGGAAAAGTTAATCTACATCGTATCTTTATTTCACAATTCGAAGTAGCCAATGGTTAAACATCCTAAAAACTCAGAATCAGACGTAATACCCTCGGACCAACTTGCAGTATGTGATTACGGCAGAGACAGTTCCTGCGCATTAGCTTAATTAGAAGAAATCAATTAAGGAATTCCAATTCCAAAATGAAAGTAGGATAAAGCAAAGTCGAAGATAAGGTACTACGTTTAGTTATTTATCGAACATTACTTAAAATATTTGGTTTTACGTCATTTGCATTGTATGATTCTACAGTTATCCCTCGAATGAATGGATCGTTCTCCCGATGACTCTTCTATCGCAATGAAAAAGCAAAACTTTGGACAAAATTTGTACATTATCATTCAATAATACTTCTTTATAAACATTTGTCAATGAAATAAATTTTTTTTTTTTAAATTAGATAAGGTATTACAGGAAAATCGATTGCAGGAGAACTGCAAAAGGATTGAGATAATCGTGCAAAAATACAAAGCACTTGGAGCATCGGAAATAGATGAAGTCAAAAATGAACGATACGATTTTCGGTGAAGAGCATTTTCGTATTTTGTCTGTCTATAATAATGTTGTCGTAATTAAACACTGATACTGATCATACCACACTTATAGTGTCTGTGTAGTTTTGCGTGACTGAAGTGAAAATTTTTAAAAAATGACGTTAATCCGGGCCATTATTCCATTTAAACATATTTTATGTTACCGACTTGTTCAGCTACCTTTCTAGATCCTCTTTATAAAATGATCACTTATTAGTCACTCACGATTTTATTTTGAAATGATTGATGAAATCGGACCTCGAACTTATTCGGGTAAAAAACTTGCGAACATTAATAATAATGATTGTTCATTTCAGATTTTGCGCTTGCGACAATGAAACTGCGGAACCGGAAAAAAGTAGCTGTTGTAGCTGTTCGACAGTTGTTAGCGGTCAGACAACGCATAATTCGATACCGCAAGCACTGTATTCTTCTAGCTGCATTCATAATCCTCAGTACAACAAATGTCTTGTCGCCCAAGTTACAGCTAATACAACTCAGGCATTCTTAACCCTTCATTTCAATTGATCCCTTTCACGTTTGATTTTTTGAGAATCAAAACTGTTTGTTTTACAGAATGTGCTGTACATAGAAATTAGGATTGGCCAGCATCATTTGACATATCCGCCGTACCAGTCAATTACAAATTCCAGATTCAAAAACACCGCTTTGTTGTCATGCTCCAAGGATACCAACTGCCAGAACTGTATTCCCTGCAAAAGTGGATTCATCCAGTAAATATAAGCCATAATTGCACTTAACTTTTGGTCATACATTCCGGTACATCACAAGAATATCACCAAAATTAGTTCTGCTTTTGTATAAGCTTAGTATTTTTATATGATTTAGGCTCAACTACATCAGTTTGTCCAGTGTCTCATTAACTGATTCAAAGCAGCCATACTTGTCAGCTATTAGGCCACTCGACAAAACGGAACGATGGCCAGCCAAATCATCAAGAAAACTGTCCTTCACAGAAATAAACATAGAGGATTTTGATAATGTGAGTTTCGAATTGAAAAGTTTAGAGACCAGCAGATTTTTTTTTTCTTGATGTTAATACTCAGGGTCCTAACATCACTCCTTGAAAATCCTCTAAAAAATAGAATGATTGCAGTAATTATGTTTAACTGCGAACCGTTTTGACCGCATCATGATTAAACAAGTTCTGCAACTTGCACTCTATATTCATCTCATCTCAAGGCCATTTAAGTGCAAGGTGACAAATGATAGTTATCCATTCTTCATATCGCTGCTGAATAAACTTCCATTTAGATTGCAAAGATCAAGAAACGCTTACTACAAAGCGCCATAAAGCATCATTTACTACCTTCGCAGTTCAATATTGCAATCTACAAGGATGCTGTAAGATTTTCTTCTTTCTAACAGTATAATTCGCTTTCTTTAACAAATACCCCAATCAAGTTTCTACTTATACACTGTTACTATGGCACAAATATATACACGTATGTGTAAATACACGTCTGTGTTCAATACTGTATGCAATGGCTATGTCAATACTTATATCTTTCAGCTTTTTCAAATTCTCTGATGATCAAAAGAATGGTAGTGGTTCATAGTATTATGTGGGAAATCTACTCTACAATGGGAGTGTGTTGTTAAGCAGCAGTTAACAGTAGTGCATCACTTTACTAAAAAAAGAAAAAAAAGGTTGAAAATCAAGCAATTTGCAGAGTACATTATTGATAAATCAGAGATGACGCGCCTTCAATTGAAAAGATCATTACTACAAACAGTAGTGTATTTTAATATGGACACACTACTACTATTCCTATGCACACCTATTCTGTGTGTGTGTGTGTGTATATTTGTGTGTGGGTGTGTGTGTATAATGGCAGTATGATTATGACGAAATACAGAAAACATCTGTGCATACCTGCCTCGGAAAATGCATTGAATTTGCGTTTTCCGTTGTCATTGTCCGTGTTTTTTCATTAGTTTTGAGTATTCTGCAAAAGATGGGTAAAGGTCTCATCACTTCTCTTGAAATGACATTGGGACGTTTAATCTAATTTCCATGGCAATTTCCTGAAGTTGGGGATCGCGACAAAATGTACAGCCCAATAAACACAAAAAAGTGGTGAGGAAGGTAATAGAAAGATGAATTTTTAAAGATTTATTTACTACTTAGTATTAGGCTTTTCTTTTAATTACTAGTCCTTAAAGTTCTCTTGCAAGCATTGCCACTTCGTTCTCCTTTCTCCCGCTTCCCACATACCATGGATACCATGGTAAAAGTGTCAAGTTATTCCAGTCACAGAATCAGTGGACTTGGTTAACGATTGAGCATTTTTTCTTGTGGTGTAAGTCAAAAGCATATGAGATGAAGTAGTAGTGAAACGCTAAACTATTGTTTCTTCTTACCTTCATAAATCCTAATTAAGTATTGTAAGACCCCAACTGACACAACTATTTCTTCTCTTCTTGCAGCTCGTTACTCGGCACAATGTTTACCGTAGCAAACATGGTGTCGGTTCGCTTGAAGCCAACAGTAAACTTGAACGGATAGCTGAAGTGTGGGCACAAAATTTAGCTAGCAAAGCGGATTGTTTGATACACGACCCATCAAAAAGGTTATTTGTACCATAATCCTTGCCCTTTTTCCTTGTTCCATGTTACTTGGAATAACACTCTCCCCTGACTATGTCGACGTAAGGGCAAAGTTGAATATAGTGTTATCAGCGAATAATTTAATTGTTGATAGGTATGGAGAAAACTTATACTACTACGCGGCGAATTTATTGCCAGACGAAGAAACTATGGCACTATTGACTGTACAAAGCTTCTATCTTGAAGCGCATGGATATAATTATAAAACGTCAGTTACTACAGAACTGTACTTTAAGAAAGAAGTATAACTGTCCAATCATCTAGTGCATCGCGCTTTTTAAATACAACTAACTGGGACATCGAGTATTGGCTTTTTGGAAAAAACTCATAATGCCAATTTTCAAGCCTTACATTGCTTGGCTGATCTTGCTTGAATCTTCTAGGACATACATGGTCTGTCAATTTAATACCCGGATTAGCAGTACTGTAATTCATGCACTAACATTTATCATTCAAGTGATGCTGTACAGAGGTGTCCACAACACCTCAAATACAGAGTGATATGTAAACTCCATATATATATATATATATATATATATATATATATATATATATATATATATA
>NW_018108337.1:120309-136042 GCF_000183805.2 Loa loa | reverse complement strand
ATATATATATATATATATATATATATATATATATAGCAGCTTTAAATATAGAGTAACATGATTATCGCGGCTGACAAGAAATAATGAACGACGCTGACAAAAAAATGTTTTCCCCCTCCCCGTTTCCGAAAATCAAAATTAATATCAAGGTTGCTTTTTTCAACAACATGATTTCCCAGAATTTGCACCGGATATTACAGTTAACCTTGAGTATTGCGAAGATGTCAGGCAGCGACTGCTGCGAAAAACTCATCGCATTTGGTTGATTTTTTATTGCCCTGATACCTGTTTGCTGAAGCTATTTCCAATTAAAAAAATGGAACAGCAACAGCCCAATCTTACCATCTTTCTCTAGTATAGCTTTTATTAACTTTACATCCTTGCCAACCTGAAGGTGGCTTGGGGAGAAAAGCATTTCTGAGAAATCCAAAACATTCGATGCTGTGACGGCAGATTTGCACTTTCACCTAACAAGCTGGAATGTGTCATTTGCATTTTGTATCGGCGATATGTATGCAATGGTGGAAATGGAATTATTGCCGACAAACTGTCTGTCGACTAATTAACTTGGAGGTCATGTTAAAGAAAAACACATTCATTTTTTGACTAGACCTGTATACAGTTCTGTAATAATTAATGGTCCAGTAATCAACTTGACAAGCTTAGTGTGTCTAGCTGTGCTTTGATGCTGTTCTTCGCTCTTATTTTCTTTTTGTTTCGTCGGAACTCCAAAGTTGGCAGTTATTTCCAGGCATCATTACTTGGATTACCAACGCACTGGACACTTTACTCAACTTGTATGGAAGTCCACAAAACAAATGGGTGTTGGCGTGGCAATGCGACACTTCAAAGGACGTCCCGCTAACAGTTGTCAGCCCGATTTCCCATCTACAATGATTTATGTTGTTGTTAAGTATGACCCGCCCGGAAATGTACTTGACAAGGAAAATTACGACAACAATGTTCTGCCACCCATACAGTAAAACAGCATGAAACCAGTGAAAATTCTCAGGATTTTAGTTGCAGTCGCTCTTCATAAGCAATAACAAAAATTTAGCCAGCATTTAGCATTTTAAAAAAACGCATCAAAACAATGTAGGAAACTGGAACGAAGCAACCCATGGGCTTGCGCTATTAGTCCATTATTCGATAAAACAAATTTATAATCGCATTTAGTGTTGGTAAGATCGAAAGATCAACCTTAATTTTCCAGTAAGGTCAAGGTTAAATCGCGCCTATTTAGTACTTACTCCCGTTGTTTTAACAGTCTTGAAATTTGAACTTATTGTACACGAACTACCAGTGATCTCACCAGTCCATCTAATGAAAACATTTCTAAAAAACCTGATATTAATTCACTAATTGTATTTGATGCATTTTAGGAAAAACATTTGATAAAAAAACCTGAGGTGAATTTACAAAGCACAATTCATTAAAATATAAATGTATAGAATCCATCAAAATGCAGATGTCTCTCCCGAATGAAATAAAAGTATGCTAATGGTAAATCAAATGATCCAAACTATCAGTAACTCGCACAGTCCGCCGAAAAATGCCAGCATCATATTAAGGACAAGTCACATGTATTGCATAACCTCCACGGGGAGATTCTCTTATTCTCTCCATGTAAATTTAGGTTAAATTATTCTGAATTTCAAAACAGTGAAGCTTCGGAATTTCTTTAGACAAAATAGTTCCAACGCTTATTTTTGTTTCGATAGAAGTCACAGATCTTCGCGCAAAATGATATATTATCTTTATAATGGCCATGCTGGATGTTGGCATAACATAAACAATGACTTAAATTCCAGCCACTAATATAACACTTGGTGGTTTGTTAATAGTAGAAATCTTAAGATTCCACCCAAACTTCATCACGAAAATACACCCAACTCGGGAGATGGGAAGAAAGAAGTAAAAAATTCATAAAGGAATGGTACATAAAAGTTCTTCATTGTTTGGCCCAAATGTTACCAATTGCCACACATGCAAGATTTAGGGAAAAATTCTCTTTCCAAATAAAATCTGTTATTGACGTTCATCAAGCGGCAAGATCATTCAGCGCGACTTTCCCCAAACCCCCCCCCTCCCCCCCTCCCCTGCACTCCTATTTCTTCAACTTCACCGTTTTGTTTGGCCGGTTGGTATTTGGCGACTAGCTGAAATTTTTAGCACAGATTTGTTATTAGGAGGGTTTATTTTCAAACAGCTCTGAACATCTGAAAAGGATTTGTGCATTAAATGGATGTACATGTTCTCAAGTGGGAGAATACTCTCATGTCAGATGACGGGATGGGAACAGAAAAGAACCGCTCGGTCTACAGAATTTAAGTAACAAATAAAAGAATTTAAGAGTATTCTAGTTCTGTGTCACAGAAAGAGGTAATAGGATACAAGATTGAGTACATGGGATAAAATGGGTCGCTTTGATAATCTGGACTACATTGATAGTATGCATAGTGATTTTTTTTTTCAATTTCAGAAGTGAAATTTGTACGATACACATGAATTATTGCCTGGACTCATATCGTTATGCAGATTACCACTTAAAGGCAAAAAAATGATCGTCGAAAATGAGTCAGTATCTGTCGATCTACTGTCTTTCCAATATCTTACTATTTGAATTAATTTGTTACACCATCATACAAAAAAGTCAAGCCATACGAATTGTTGGCACCTGGAGCTCTCGCAATGGTCGATTCTTCATCCTTGCTAAATTTGGTTTCCAACAAATAGATCCATTGGATATGGAGCATAGTTGTGGATTTGTTTATGGCAATGTATCGTCAGAGACAGTTAATGGAGGTAATTCTCATCTTTTTAGATTTTGCCTCACTCTAAACGATTAAAATTTGTTTGATATTTTTATTTTGCTGTTTGACCTTTATTGTTGTAGTGCGAGGAGTATTGATGATTGTGCCGAGAACAGTTATTAATGGATTTCTTGATAAAGCAGCGCTCGGACAGTCATGTGGCTCTTTGTTACAGGTATTTCAATAATGCATTGTGGAAGTTCTTGATGCTTACCTTTGTGGAGTTCATTAAAACATATAGTCCTTAACCATTTATGTTTATAATGGATTTCACACGTTCTGCTCTTTGCCGCATGTTTACAAATATGCAGTAATGCGAAATATTGGAAAAATTTGTTGATTCTTCTAAATATTCCTTCGCTTTCACAACTGCTTTACTATTCATTGTGACACGGTTATATCTTGCTAGGACTGTGCGTTTCGTTAGTGAGATTTATATTTTTGCCTAGAATTAGAATTTGTGTCAAGTGAAAGAAAGATGCCGATTTTTCTACTTCTTTCAGAATATCAGTTCACTTGCGTTTGAAAGGAAATGCCTTCCGAAGGGCAAAGGCGACCTCATGAGATGGATTCCTTGTCCAACAGGAAAACTCTGTGCTGAGGAAGACATGCCTGGGAAGGTTCCAATTTATTGTTATGTACTATTTTACTTTCTGTTTAACTGTTGCCTTTATGCTGCATTGGGCATAATTGTGCGAGACTTTGTTTTGCAAATATCTTGTTTTGTTCATTATAATCACTCAAATCGGAAACGTATTCAATTAAAAGTGAGTCAAAATTGACATAATCTTGGCGGGTAAGACGTATATGGCAGCTTTTTAGTTCAATCTAGCAAATTTACTTAACAAATAGTTGACATTGGCATTGCTCTTCAGGTAGTAAATGGTTCTCAGATGACTCTCAGGATTCACGAACCATCAACTCCTCAGTATTGGTATGTGATAATGGCTGCTTGTTATTTGGATGCTTACTGCTCGTGGAAATCGTCAGTTAAGGAGGTTATTGTACATTATGATTTATGGCTTACGAACGGAAGCCCTTTCATGCCTTATTTGGATCCATTCGGCCATCAGTTCAGCTTTGAAGAGCAAGTATGCTTCAGTTTTTTTCTCTGAATAAAATCACACTTTTGTTTGAAAGTTAGTAAACGATATTGTATGACTTTCGGTTTCTTTTTTTTCTCGAAAGCGTTTTCTGATCAGTTCCTTGTTAACATGGTCATTTGCAGAATTCTGCTGAGATATACATGCTTTTTTTTATACTATATGTAGCGGTTTGGTTTTGTCAGTGGCGTTCTGTGATATTATGCAACTCTGCATCGGTTTTCCCTCGCCATCAGCTTCTTAACTATGTTATTGTATTGAAAGCATTCGGTCTAACTTTGCATTGCATAAATGTTATCATATTCTCTTTTGATGGCCAGACAAGCTTCAAGCTTATTTAAACACAAGGATTATTATGGATTTTCAGACAACATTGCTAACTTTGAAGATGTAATATATTTTTGTTTTCAGGGAGTTTTGTTTGCTCGCCTTCTTGGTGAGATCGCTCGCTTGATGTCAACGTGCCTTCTTTGCTTACTGCTCATATTACTTAGTTGCGGTTGGTCATTCGGCAGCAGGAGTGGAATTTTATTACATCCAAAAGTTATTGTTACTTGGGTGCTTCTTACGTCTGCTCATTTTCTGCTTTTTTTTCATCAATTCTGTATGTTTTTGTCTTATTTATGTTTCTAAAACGTTTGGATGGTTTTCATTCTCGATAAGCTCCCTAGTACTTGAGACTTTTTTCCTTTTTCTAGCTTCATTTTCAATTTTTGCATATTATTTGTTAAAAAATATGCAGTTTTTCGTTGACGACGTGCTGCAAGATATCGATATATTTAAATCTTGGTCAGGCTACGCAATGATTGTAATTCGTTTATTACAAGCGCTCTGGTTCTTGGTACAAATTTGTCGCCTGATAAATGAGTTAGTTCTCCTTTAATGGCTTCACTATTGCTAAGCAACTGCGAATGTTCATCATAATTTTCATCCATCTAAATTGCAGAGAGAGTGATGAGCAGAAAGCAATTTTCTTGGCACATTTCGGTGCTGGTTTTCTTGTATGGTTTGTTTATATCCTAGGCCTTGGAATTATTGCTTCTTTTATATCTGCTCTGTGGAGATTTAAAATGATCCTTGGTAAGCTATAACTTCATCTGTCTTCTATTATCTAACTTTCCTTTTAATCTGCTTACAGTTGTCAAATATCTGTTTGTAAATGCATTATTTCATTGTTATCATTACTGTCGTTTTTTTCAGTCATAACTATGACAGCAAATTTTGCGGCAGTCGCTTGCTTAGTACATTTATTTTGGCCAACTAGTTCAAATCAGCATTATTTTCTGGCGGATATCACGTAAGCAATTCTCATTTTCTTCACCACTTGTTATGAGTTTTGAAGGTAATATCAACTCATAGAACACGAGTTAGTTTTATAATTGATGCAATTTTTAGCAACCTGAATCATATTTAGATTACACAGACGGTTCGTCCTGACTGATGATAATGAAGGCGAGGATTTTGAGAATCTGCTGATTAGTGATAGTGCTGATACTGATACGGATAGTCTTGTTAGTGGCGTATTAGAAAATATTTGAGTTCATTCTTAATCGTTGACTTAATTTTTTAACTGATACTCTTGTTAGTGGCGTATTTATTTTATTTTTTATTTCAATGCCTTATTTATTTTTGGCATTGTTGAGAAATATGAATATGTGCTTTGGGAATACGGGATTATTTTATTGACCTGGAATAAATCTTACTATAATATCTCTTTATTGCTCGATTTTGCTTTTATACTGTTTATCTTCGGTGTTGGCACTCATATTTTGATGCGTTCTTTAGAAAACTCATGCTGTGATTTTTGTCACCAAAAAGAGATTTATTTCATTAAGTTGTGTTTGCTGCAGGATTGGCGGGTAAATGATGGTATGAACTTGTTTAATTTCTTTCTTTGATGTGTTGTTATTTACTTTTCGGTTACTGCACTTTATTTTACGTATTTTCTTAAATTGATTGTAGTAAACGCATTAAATTGATTGAAGTGAACTTCGAGTAATAAGCTGCTAATTGATTAGTAATAAATTCCGCACATGTCGTCGTTACATATCACAACAACGAATTCCGTGAAGTTAGTTATGAAGTACCCATTTCAGTTACCAATGCAAATAGCTATATTTCTTGCGCAAAATGACCACTCACTTCTATGCTTTCTCCTTTTTTTTGATTGCGCTGAGCTTCTCGACCCTTTTAAAGACAAGTGATAAGTTCCTTTTAAAGACAAGTGTTTCTGTTTCACGCATTCCAGTGAGTGAGAAAAAAAAATCAAGTTATTTGCATGAAGTAAGAGCACGCAAATAGAAGGTGACATTCATATAGAGTTCGACGATCATCGAGCGACATGATTTTCGGAAGTTTATTGTATTAAATAAAATTGTCTACCTATTTTGAGAATGAAAAATTCGTTCTTGGTAACAAAAAGAAATAATTTTAATAACATTGCTGCCAAAAGGGAAAATTTGGCAGTAGTGTTTCTAAAATATATAGAATTTGTTTCTTTTTTTTAAATATAGAGAATTTGTCTTAAAGCCACGCAGTAATCATAAATGTAGAAGCAATCCTAGTCATTTATTTATTTCCTTCTCTCCGTCTGGAATACATTGTCTGTTTTCATGGTACCAAGCTAAAAAGATTGGGAATCATTCGCGATCTTCACTGGACACTGTTGACATATCGAACCATATGCATGAAAAATCATAGAAAAGAAAATGACTGCCAACGAAAATATTTACTGCACTAGTGATTAGTAACTAGAGCGATGGGATACATAAAATTGTATGGAATAAGACTATTGGAAAATTAAAATTGCCAGGATCAGGACTACATAATAAACCAGCGCATCAAATTTCCAGTCTGTCTACATGTGTGTTGTAGGTATCGTTCCGAAGGAGCACCATGATACTAACCATTTAAATTTCTTCGATTAATTCACCATCATTTGAGAACTTGCTGTTTAGATCGCCTGGACCTTGTCTTAGGAGAGGGATAAATTGGTAAAACACGAGAAAGGGAAAAAGGAGCAGCGAGGCATTTTTTAATGAGCGAGGAAAAACACCACAAAAGACAGGCAGCGAACTGTGATGTTCAAACATCCCATCATTCCTATGTAACTTTTATAATATTAAAAGTTTCTATGATGAGTATGGTAAGGTCAGTAATTATCACCTTTGCTCTTAACTGTTATTCAGCTTAAAATAATTTTTTTGGATTGAATTCCATTGCAAGTTAATTAACATTTGGCATAAATCCTGCTGTGCAATTTGGCTTCTGTGAAGCCCGGTAAAGTTTCCGGTAATTTAGGCTACCTTTTGAACAGCCAATATGTTACAGCACGCTTTTAATATACGAGCACACTTATACGGTTGTACTTCAACGCTATCGAACTATCACTTTGTAAACAAGATCAATACTTAATTTCGTGAAACTAAAAATTTTAAGCTGCTAACATATTTAATACCAATAAATGGCACACCTCGATCAATACAAAACGCTTTTTCCCAACGAAAAATTCTTTGAAGAAAAGGTTGTTTCTTATTCAAACAAAAATTGAATCAATGATTCGTAATTAAATTAAAAATTTCCTTTTTCACAACAAATTGTTTGATATGAAATGATAATACATAACATATTTCACTAAGCCAGCAGCATTTCTCTCCGCCAATAAAACACTATTGTTGCCGATAAACAAAACTAGAATTCACCTTTTCTTTTTGAGCTATATAAGTTTTTCACTAACTGATAACGTTTTTTATTAAAGTTTGCATCCGACAACCCTTCATCGATTATATGCAGCAGGCATGAAATGTAATAACAGTCTGATTAATTCAATTATTTTTTAGAAAAACAGCAATTTATTATTGGAATAGAAAGGGAAAATTAATCTTAGGATGTGCCAAATGATAATTCAGTAATTTTTATGTGAAGTGCTTTAATATACCTTCCTTTTCTATCTTTTATATGAATGTTGACTAAAGAGCAACGGATGCCCACAGAACAGTGGAAAGCAGTGAGTTTGACTCCATGATACTGGATTTATAAGCGGATTGAATCCCATGATACTGTTTGTCAATAGATTTACATTACTGGCTGTTTGATTTGATATATTAATCTGAAAAGTCTTATTAGTTTTTACGTGATAATTCTTGACAGAAAATGACTGAAATGATGTTTTAAATGACGATAAATTGGAATAATTTCTTCATCAAAGACTGTGTATAGCTCATGTATGTATGATATTTACGCTTTCCTCAACCTCTACTAATTCCGACACATCGGTTTACATTGATGGAAAACTTCGAAGTGCTGGTAAAACGCTAGAAGGTCATCCACGAAATGTGTATACTTGGGAAAGCAGTGAGTATCAAAATATAATTACCTTATTTTCCGTAACTGTTCGACTCCAACTGCATTTTATTTTCTGACCGTTTATCTCTTTTCCGTGCATAAACATGATGGCTCGAGTGGCAGCATCCTTAGTCAAATATCGTACGAATGCATATCCCTGTTGTTTGAATAATCTCACTTCGGTGACAGTAGCAATTGCGGAAAACGGTTGCATAAGTTCTTCATCTGCATTTATCCATAGATCACATAAGATCTTTTTTACAGTCATCCAATTCTCAGAATTGATGCATTTTTCAAGATTTGTCTGTAGCAACGTATAAATCTAAATCTTCCGACAACATAATTTTAACTAAATGACATAATCTTCCAAATTATTGCATCTTAAAGTTTTTGTTGCAGTCTACATATTCTATTTAAAAAAAAACTGAGAGAGACTCGTTTCAGGCAAATTCGCTAGGAAACAAGTTCGCTACAAAGCAAATCAATAAGAAACAAGCAAAAAGTAGGAAACAGGTTTCATCCCTTTCATCTTTTCGATTTAATTAGGTTCATTGCATTTCTTTTTTTTTGTCGAAGGAAGCCACAAAGGAAGAAGGATTTGGATGAACGGATTTATCCTTTTTGAGAATTTTGAATTTGAAAGTTTTATAGAGGACCACGGGTGCAGAACTTCCTTTCCACCAAATTTTCAAACTTTTATGTGTGAGCACGACCGATCAAGAATTTGCTGAAAATCTTGCATCTTACCTCATAACGAGAAAAATACCATTAGATCCCTAGAAAACTGGATTAAGGATATGCTACTTGCGAGATATAGTAATAAATTAATAGCTTTTAAATTCAATTTTTTGATTTCTTGTGGATCAAGTTGTGGTCGATGAAGGATAGCTTGAAATGAAGGAGTATATGCAGTAGTTGACGAGAAATATTAATAAATCGAAAACTTTTTTGTTAGGCAGTAATTTCTTTCAAAGGCCAAAGACCAATCCCTCTGTAAAATCAAACAAGTTTCAACTTTTTGAGTCAAACTGAGATTTCGTTATCATTGATTTAACGAATCACTGTTGACGGCATGTGTCAGACGATATGATACATGAATTAAATCTACACAATTAGCAATATATTTGCAAATTGTCATTATTAACATTTTTAACACAAAACCACAAACCGACCGGAAAAACGGCAGCTGTGATGTGATTGAAGAAGAACGAAACCCAGGTAGTGGGCTGATGTTCCGAAACAGTTACAACAAATAGTATATCAATTTTCATATAACCGTACAGAAAAGTTTACCTGTGGTAGCAGGCGAAATGCCGCCTACATAGACGGATGTGTTGGTAGCATGGGTTGCGTTGAATATATTATCGTATGTCGGTGGCTTCATGGCATACTCCTCGCCCCCATCAAATCTGCGTACTGCCCAGTTTGTACGTATTGGTCGTCGTCCAATCATCTGACCGTTCATTTTTTCGATGGCTTTCTCCGCATTCTGAAAATTGAAGCACTTTTAATATGAAACAGTGCAATAGATCTCTTGCTAGGCCAGCACTTCTCTGCATTCGAAGAACTGAGAGAAAAAACTGGCAGGAAATAAAAGATTTCATGTTTTTAGGTTGTTGCTATAAAGTGTGCATCGACCACTTACAATTAAGTAGAGTGGAAAGTGATCCACTATAAAATGGGGAAAAGAAAGGATGAAAGGAAGACCAGTGCCTTAATTTTTTTTAGTAAATAGTAAAAAAGACCTTGAGTCAACGTAAAACATGAACGAACTTACTTCCTTGACAGCGAATGACACAAAGCCATAACTTTTAGATTTCAGTGTTTGAGGGTCTCTGATCACTTTGGCCTCACTGAAACATGAATTTTTCAGCATGGAGTGTGTTCTCCGTGCCAAAAAACAACATTTACTAGAATTGTACGACAAACAATTAGGGGTAACTACTGGAAATTCGATCCAGGAGAACTAGTGATGATGTATGTATACAATAAAGAAAAGAGAACTTAAGTGTTCAGAAAATACTGCAACCAACGGCAATAAACGTTGGTAAAAGCAAAAGTTCATGGCAAGGATGTAAAGAGGTAAATTGTAAGAGGGTCTGAAAACTGACGAAATTTCTCCAAAACTTTCAAAGGCTGCTTTCAGCGTACAACTGTCTACTTCGGTCGCAAGGTCGCCAACAAATACATGGAAATTCTCTGAAATAAATCAAAACTGAGTTGGTTTCGTACGATTGCCAATCTGATGGTCATCAATTTCCTTTTTCCATTTTTATCAAATAATTCAATTTCATTTTAAACGTAATTCAATATTTCAATTTTAAACATACTATTCGTGTTCACTTTTGGTGACTGACTTCTTGGACACATATTTGCTCTCGATTCCTGCAAGCATATTATTGTCAATGCGCTTGCCATTTTGCTATTCGTAAGTACTTTCTCTGTACGAAATTTAGCTTCCATGTGTCATTTGCAGTGAAGAAATGACAACGTTTTTAAATGACCCCGCTTGGCTTTAAAAAAATATTTCTAAATGTTTCTAGCAAATCAAAACACCCTGTCAATTGTTGGACATTACGATAATGCAATTCGAGTCACCAAATATGTTGCAAATATATGATATGGGATATACGAGGTCGATTTACATCGTAAATCTTCATGACACCTTAAATGCCAGCCTGGACAGGCATACAATTGGTTAATATTAGGAAATAAGTGCACTAAAGGATCAAAAGACTTTTGTGAAGTATCTCCAAAAACGTCAAAATGGCTTTCGCTAAATGAAGCTGTAAGAAAATTGTTGTGAAAAGAAGCCTTTGAACATACGGTGATAGATCGCTGATATGGATTGTAGTATAAAGCGCCTGTGGGAGAACTTGAAGACGACTGAGAGAGAAGGAATATTGGGATGCCTTCGAATGTATTCGTAGCTGATGGGAGCATTGGTATTGGCTGGTTATATTGACTGGTTAAATTTATATGCTGCTGTAGTGGCTGACATCCAGAATTAAACATTACTACCGAAGTGGAACAGATCGGCGATATTTTATTTCCAGTCAAATGGGTTGATACCGCTGCTGAAGCTGTGCTAAGTAAATTCAGTTGCTGAGTCGTTAATGCCGAATTATTTATCTGTGGTAATGCTGCCGTTGTCATGATTTTTTTTTGCTAAATAACCGGTGAATATTGAAGTCAAGTCTTCTGATATCAACACTGATTGCTGCTGCGAAAATGAAGATGTACTGCTACAGTCATTTGTTGGATATGGGCGCTTCAGGTTTATTACTCATTCCAAAATCCTTCTTCGCAGGGTTTTTTCTGAAAAATACCAGAAGTGGAAAATATCTTAAAATATTCAATCATTAGTTTGAATGTCTTTTCTTTAATTGACAATTCAGCAGAAGCAATGCTTTTGAAATGTGCTAAAAAAACACTTTGTACCTTACATTAAACGAAATTACCATTTTCTTTTACTAAAGGAATGTTATTGATGAATAGAATGAAATCCATGATATTTTCTTATATTTCCACTTTTCAACAGTGTTGGAAAAAATCGGAAAAAGAAATAGATATCATTGGAGAGTTCCTGAAGTCAGTGGTCACATTCTTATTTGTAAAATGTTATTCGTTCACAACTAATGAAAAAAAAACAGCATGCTCGAAAGTCAGAAGCGATTCTGTTAAGTTTAATAAAAGAACAAGGAAGAAACTGAAAAAAAATGATCATAAGCAGTAGTGACAATGAGACTAGTTATGGAAATATTGCATTAATAATAGTGGTACTAATTGAGATAAGTAATATGTGAGGAATGTCATCACAAAAATAAATCGTTTTTCCAAAACAACGGTCATTGAAAACCAACAGTTACTGCATATGCGGAAAGAGTTTATCGCATTCAACTCCGATTACACAATGACGCCTAGCCTATCAATTATTTAAATCATTAATGCAAAAACCAACGTGATTTGATGATATCCCCCAACACATTGCATTTGTTCGATTTAGACTAATCCTAAGATAACAACTATCCAATAGTAAAAATTGATTCAAAGAAATCACTTTTCGTAATTGACAGTATCTTGTCTCGGTAAGTTTCACACCAGCAAGATTTGGAAGTACACTACAGTCTAAACAGGATTATATGTCCTAAAAAAGTAATCATTGAATATGGAAATGACAAATTAAAGGTTAAGAGAATCGAGTAGCGTTATAGCAAAATCCACCTGTCGCTTTTAAAGGTTATTCATCATTCTAATTACCGATGAAGCGGCGGCGAAGTTCGAGGATAATGTTCAATTTTTCATTACAAAATAATGGAAAAAAGCGCTGGTGTAAATCAGAAGCATAATCCATTCTCAGACTCTTTCGTGGGCGCAATGAGTTAGCATAAGTTATAAATTAGCATTTCGTCATGTTACTGGGGAGATATTTGCCGAATGGAAGTATTAAGAGCTTGAACAATTTTAAACACTGACTATTTGCTCATTTCAGTGACTTTCAACATAGCTTTTAAAGCTAATGGCTCGAAGAGTTTTAGAAATAAAATAAAAACTAAACTAAAAAAACGAAAGAAATAATAGTAGGAAGGTTGGAAATCGCAGGGTGCAATTCTTAGCTTTTTCCCGGGTACTACATATCCATTCATTTTCTGAATATGCTTCACAAATGTGAACATTTCCACTCCTTCGTCTCATCATCCAGCTTCGCGCAAAAAGTCTTTATTGTCGAACATATTTCACTGAAAGTGCTAATGAAAGACTGAGATTATCCAGTCCTTTACGCGTTATCATCTCTACTTCACTATCTCGTAAAGTTTGTGTTTTAAAATTAAAAAGTGTTCCAAAGCTCAATCCGTCGATAGGTTATCGTAATATAGCAAGAAATAAGTAATAGAAGTCGTATGCAATCAGAACTACATGTCAGCGGTTGCATAATTATGATTCTTTTTTGATTTTTGTTGAATGAATTTCCCTGCATATACAAGTATTATGCATTTGTATCTTTACGTCCGAAACTGTATCATGTGAACCAGAGAAAATATAAAATTCGAGTTTTGTGCTTCTCTTATCTATTATCTGAACTGGATGAGTAGAAAGTGACATGAAAACTATTGATTTATTTGTTTGACCTACTTTGATGATATAATAACGAATATGGTGGAACAATCTGGAAGAAGATAGATGAAGTGTTGAAGAAGACCACAGGTCAGAATCTATAATAATAAGCTGCATGATGCATACATGGTAATAAGATTCTTAGGCCTACAAGTTTAATAGGGATGGAAGCATCACAAATGTATGCCTAAGCATAGGATTCATTACAGCACAACATGTTACAATGCCACATCACATACGTACGTAACCCATAGAACTGCGAATGCTCATACACAGAAGTAGACGAAAACGGATCGGTTCAACTCGCATTCACTTACATGGTGTGTGTTCATACAAAAATCATGGTAATAAGAAATGGCTTTTCAATTTTGTCACGATTTATTTTCTTTACTAAACAACCACAACAGTTCCACATTGATTCTTTAAGCATTTCATTTCTTCTAAAGAAGAGGTAAAAGTTCAAAGGAAGCTTTGGCCATCTCAAGTCCTATCCTTCGCTGTCTTGCTTAATCACTGCAAATGGTATCACTTCCCTAGTGAATTGTTATCATACATCTTATCATAAACCGCTACCTTCAATTTGGAACTGTACTGCATTGGTTTCAAAACAATTATCTGGAAGAGTTTCATGATCATCAGTGATTATCAGTAAGTCAATCGTGGTGCAACGGTTGATTCGTAACCGATTTTTCAGTAAATTATACTTTTCTAAAATTCCGACTGATTCCTCCATTAGTATTTTGTTCTCTTTCAGAAACCAACAACTTTAATTTTGACACCAATTAATCGATCCAATTAATTACTAACACTGTCCAAACAATTAAGTACCTTACATTTTGTTTTTCTATCTAACACGATTTACAGTAGAATGCAATTCGCATGACGGAAGCAATGTGATGGGTGTGCTTATTAGGTATTCGCAGATATAGTTCTTAAATTGGATATATGTATCACATTTTCGGTCATTTCGAGTTGTAAGAAAAAGTTCCCACAACGTGGACAGTAACCAGGATGAGGTTGCGCTTATATTAAATGATCACACGATGAAATCACTTCTTTTCAAAAATTTAAATATTTGGTCGTGAACATTGTCACAGAAGGGAAACAACAATAGCGAACTATTTACAATCAAATAGTTCCATCCGGTAATAATAAATGCGAATGTCAACTAATAATGAAAAATATTGTAGAAAGGAAGAAGTGAACAGATGATAGTCAAAACTGGAATCATGATGGCCTAATATTATCCGAAAGTATTAAAATCTGTATGAGATTGCGATTAAGGTAGGAAACGGTTAACTTTAGGGACAAATACAATTTGAAACTTTTGAGAGGAATGCGACTAAAAGAACAAGACGGTCGAAAAGTAGTAATGACTGTTGAAGTTTATATCAAATAAAAAAAAGTGGAAGAGTGATATCGAGAATTGATACAAAGATGAAGGGAGCAAGTAAAATAGACGCCGAAATGATTCAGAATGGGTAAAGAGATGTAATCGGGGCAATATATTTGTTGTCATTTATTTTCAAAGCCAATTAGAATTTCATTGTCGACCAAGTGACCAGTAGTAATCAGCATTCATTTGGCTGAATAGTCTGATCATTTGATGTTCCATCTCACCACACAGCTCATACGACAACCTTCGTCTGCCATTTCCTCTTTTTTATCATCATTACAAGTCACTATCACTACCTTTTCCCATCTCAGTAATTCATCACTACTATTCATTACTCAACACTATCAATGAAGAATCATTATTGCCTACATTTGTCACACCACAGAGACAGACACACACACACACATACACATACGCATACACACACATATACACACACCAACCTATTTCTCTGTCTGTTACTGAAGCAGTCAAATGACACATTAGTTCGGCATTGTAGACTTATTTTGTGAGAATAAGCTTTTGATGTTGCTGTTTTACATACAATAAGCCAAGTATTCGACTAAAATATAAAAAAAAATAGTAAATGTCCATTTCAGGAAATCAAATCCTCAACTATAAATGGACAGTGAAAATGGAAATGTAATTTTCAGTTTGTGAACATATTTGGGAATGAGAAAGTAATGATAAGTGAGTGAACGCATCCACTGATTTCCAGCTTAATTTAAAAAAAAAAAAAAAAAACTCGAGCAGTGCAATGTGTGCACAGCTTCTCACATCCCTTCCTTTTCATGATTCTATCCCACCACTGAGCTCTTTATTGAACCAAATGAAGTCTATTAGTCTCACCACTCTTACAGGTAGTATGACTTTCATCCGATATTTTGTTAGTAAAAACAGTCATGAAGAAAAGAATTTTAAACCATCCGATGGTAATCAATGCAGTAAGACCATATATCACG
>NW_018108337.1:117035-120167 GCF_000183805.2 Loa loa | reverse complement strand
ACATTCGTGTCTTCAACATTTATCTTGTGAAAGATTTTTGGAGTATGTATTTGTTTTACGTGTTCTATTTTGTAATTATTAATGATTATGCTATGCTAATATTGTTTCTTTTATCTAATAGTTTAATTACTCAAGTTTGAGGTAGAAATAAAGAAAAATCTTGCAATTCCAGCGTCACGTTGTGCAAGATACTTCAGAAAATACAGCAATCTTCCACTTTGCTATCTCTCCCATTCAGCTTATCCAGCTCTGTATGCAGAACTTACTCCCTACTTTGTCTCCTCTGTCCATCTCGACAAGTATCTAAATCAGTCAGCCATAAAATAACTTTGCTTCAGTGTCCGCAGCAACAGCCAGCCCTATTCGCCTCTCTCAAATTGGACAATCTTTTCAAATTCAAATAAGATGAAGCAAATGAAGCTTAAAAGTCACCAAACTTTATTCGCTTTGGCAAATCACAGTCCTGAATTAATCAAAATAACAAAAAAGAATGCAAAAGGCATACAATAGTTCTTAAACAGTGCAGTGAACCAGAAAAGATATGAAGTCTGTAACTATTCTATCAATAAACTTTAGATAATGACCCACTTGAATTACAACCTCATGTGTTCTCTAACTATACAGTTCAAAATACCATAAAGCTGAATTGGGAAACGCCCTTCATTCAATGAAAACAAATCAGGTACACTGCATAACAAAAATTACACCGCTCACAAAACTGAACAAAGAACATTTAATTGCAACAAATCATTACGGAACAGAATTTATTATATTAATGGTATCTTTAAAAACAACAAACAACAGTGGTTATGTATTTATATGATTTTTAAAAAAGTCTAATATTTAACGAAAGTTAAGCATGCGCCCTGACAAGCTAACAAGATACTCAACATAAGTGTAAGTCATCGGATGGGACATAATGTAAATGGAATTATTTCCTCGTTTTGAAACTACAAAATACGCAACTAATAAAAGCAGCTCATGATACTGTGATATGAACAGTAGAGAACAGAAAGTAATTTAGCTGCAGTATCGAGCGATACAGACATTAAAAAAGATACAAAGAAAATTAATGAGAAGATAATGACATTCACAAAGAATGGCCCATCAAAATCATATCATCAGCAACACTCGCTTCCTGAAATTCAAAGGCATCACTCTAGATAACGAGAAGCCGTTAACTTTGTTCCTAAAATGCATTTACATTAAAGAGGATTAGGACCATAAAAAAACAGTGTAGTCATCATCTCAGAAAATGAGGCGTAATTATGAAAAATTGAAACAGGCCTACCTTCAAAGTAATCAAACCTATTCTTGAGCATAAGTTAATTTTTTCGCTGTCGGATGAATTCAGCACCATAAAAAAATCCAGACGATCCTATAACAGAATCAAAGAGGAGATTTTAGAGATTTTTTTTTAAGAAAAAAAATTCGGGTGGAAGGTTACAAAGATATGAGTTTTTGAACATCCGAAGATATGATAACGAAGAACAAAGGAAACTCGTTTGAGAGAGTAAAAAAGATTGTAGTGATGTATTATCAAAATTTTCATTATATATAACAGAAACTGGAATAGTGTAGGAATGAATGAAAAGGGAAAGAATGTAACTGACAGCAGTGTATCCTAAATTTACTTAAAGACGTAACACCACTGCTGGTTACATCCTCTAATTACCTAAATCATCACTGATAATACCAACGTTAAGAACAATATAGAACGTAAACATTTTTTTTTAATATTTCAAAGAAAATGTTTCATATATCGTCCCATATGATAATTTGGAATTCTCGAATACACACGAACTTGCTACAAGCTCACCATTATAGGATAAGGCGATAGCTGTTATGCATACCAATCTGCGAAAAACCACAGCATCTTGTGACAAATCGTGACATTTTACATCAATCTACAACATATTTTTTTCCAAAATATTCTGAAATGATCCATGGGCGACCTTACTACCAAATGCTCTAAAGATGAATTTTATAATCCTATAAATTGAACAAATTAAATATATCCATAACAACCTGACTCGGGAACTGCTCGTAGAAATAATCGGAAAGATTGGGTGGCTCCCACTTGGCAATATCTTCATGTAGACGCTGCCACTTAAATAAAAAAAATGTTGTTAAAAACCAAATTTATCCAATCTTCCAACATGATGGCAAACTGACAACCAAAATCTAAAAGTTCGTGTAAAAAATTACATAGATATTGTATTTATTTCCAGTTTCTCTCACTCCCCACTAACAGGAATGTAGAACTAAATAAAGGTTCAACCAATTGCACCACTTAGAGATAGGAAAAAAAGAAAAAAAGTCTTTTCGCGGTTCAGAAGAAGGAATAGGTGAAAGGCGAGACCACAACAAAATCTGAATGTATTTGGGAGTGAGAGAAGCTGCAAACTCTGATTTACCTGACGTTCAATTTCTTCACTGTGAGATACGGAATGCCCTTTCTCCGCTTCAGCATATACCTTGTATTTGGAATGCATTTTTGGAATATACTGGCTTCGAACCTAAAAATACGTTGTGTGCTTGCAGTTACGCAACATTATTTCATGTATAACAAAGCATTTCCATGCCTATTGCACAGATAATCCTCCAGCTACATCGCTGTTTATTGTGAAATGTTTATTGTGAAAAGAATCTAGTATTTCAGCAAATCTTATGTCCATAACATAATTCTGCAAACCTTTTCAGCAAAATGTTTTGCATCAAGTGCCGCACATATCATTGCAATAACTTGCCGCGGACTTCCTATGGCATCATTTTCAACCGCAACAAAGCAAGTCCGAGGCGTTGCAAAACCAGTATAAGCACCAATGTACCTTGAAAAAGCTATTCTTCAAATGGTGTCAAGCCAAACCTTTATCAAAAGTTTATACATGTGTAAAAAAATACACACAGATATATATGGTACCATATTTACTTCTAAATGTCACATGTTAAGAAGAATCGTTACTTGAGTCACAAAATCTACAAGACCCTCAAGCGAACAAAACCTTGCAAGCAGAGAAAGGCTGGAAACGCCTTAAGAGCAGTTTAATGACTATGACTAAGAACTCAAGAAGCATGTTCAATTCAAGATGCCTTTAATAGTACCACACTGAACTTGACACATGATTTCTA
>NW_018108337.1:103695-117015 GCF_000183805.2 Loa loa | reverse complement strand
ATAACTTGCCGCGGACTTCCTATGGCATCATTTTCAACCGCAACAAAGCAAGTCCGAGGCGTTGCAAAACCAGTATAAGCACCAATGTACCTTGAAAAGCTATTCTTCAAATGGTGTCAAGCCAAACCTTTATCAAAAGTTTATACATGTGTAAAAAATACACACAGATATATATGGTACCATATTTACTTCTAAATGTCACATGTTAAGAAGAATCGTTACTTGAGTCACAAAATCTACAAGACCCTCAAGCGAACAAAACCTTGCAAGCAGAGAAAGGCTGGAAACGCCTTAAGAGCAGTTTAATGACTATGACTAAGAACTCAAGAAGCATGTTCAATTCAAGATGCCTTTAATAGTACCACACTGAACTTGACACATGATTTCTATTTCTTCACCGAAAAGAACAACTTACTTGTCAAAAAAACGTTCATCTTTGATTTCCTCTAGAATTCCCACGTTTGAAGCATATTCATTTTCAATTTTCCACATGTATCGAAAATTGTTCTGAAAATGTAACCGAAATTTAACCATCTCAATAATTAGAAATTCCGCCAGTGCTTAAAAAATTGAAAATGTAATAGGAAATGTTTGAGAAGATGGAACAGTTCAAAATGTCGGTCATAACCTTATAGAATAAAATTTCATTTCTTCTATCAGAAAAACCATCTTACGACCAATCAACAAAACTTGCCGATAAAATTAGATAAGACAAACAACAGTCTAGACAGCAAAACAAAGGAATATAAAGTAAGAACGAGATGGATGACGACGAAAAAATCTGATAAATTTCCCCTTTTTCAAAAATGAAAAGTAGAAAGTAGAAACAAACCATATCTTCATCTGCGTAAGGCCTAACTGTGTAGCAGTTTAAAGAAAGCGGTAATACTGTCTTCAATAGGAATAAGTCCGCCAAATTAGCACTCGAATACAGAAGCTTCTGCAAGTCTGCCAGGAAACCGCCAGACAAAGTCCATGGTTCAACATCCGGAATACCGACACGCCAAAAGCAATCACAGTCTACAAAGACATTAAAACAATTAAATGGTTATGAAATTTCGGCAACTTTGGAATTTTTGGAATTATTGCCTGGAAAGGAATTACAATTAACGGAAAGACATACCAATAGGTGCAACATTCAAATGTCCATCAGCCATCCAAAGAACAAGTGCTTCCAGAATAGAAGCCATACCTTGAGCATCATAAACGTATTGAAATAGTTCCTGAACAACGCTCTGTAATAGTAACATTTATATGCCCACGCTTTATGAGTATCTTCTCCATGGTAGATTTCCATATTTTTAAAACGATTCTACATATCAAAATGCAAATCTATGCACATCACTTTTTTAAATGAAAACCAAAAGTGTAAGAAGTGGATTAAGGCCTTGTAGTCTTAACACGACAATACAGTTGTATCAGTCACCGATACGTCTGAGAGATTAACTCAAAATTCATTCAATAAAAACCCAGACTATAAATATAACTAAAATTGCAAAGTGTCTTTACGCAAACGAACATTTAATTAGTAATATGTTAAAAACTTGTGGCTACTTCTCTTCCAAATTTTATAGAGAACAACAACAAAATTTCGTGAAGAGCAAAAACAACGAATTCCTGGAAAAGTAACAGACACGATTAGGAAGTTGCGTGATATGTTGATAAAGCCTCGTTACATCACGTAACAGTTTGACAAAATCCTCGCATCGCCGTTTCCATTCGTCACTCACAAATTCTTGTACTTTCTGTAACTCATATAAATGAGAAATTAAAAGTGTGACATGAACTCAGTAAATGGATTCAAATTTTGAACCGCATACCGTATTTTTAACGAATAGTTCCCAGAGTGAATAGCTGATTAGTTGTGTTACAGATCCGCTCTAGTGAAACACACAGTTGGATAAAAAAAACTGCTAGTGAATTCTAAATTATTCTTTTTTCATACATCTTTAATTCAAAGCACCCAATCTCTACTAACACAACAGAATAGAAATATAATCAGTATAGTATGATGTCATGAGATCATGTGAAATTGAAAGCTAAAACGAAAGCAAAAAAATTTAACCTGATCATCAATATCTTGACCATTACTTCTCCTCATTACATATGAGTTTTCGTGAAGCCAAGAAAACTCCTGCAACATTTGAATGCCGCGGCGACCATGCTCGAAGGGTAAATAAAACATATCGACAAAGATTGCTACCTGGTCCACTCCAGTGACACTATAACACCTCTATGTCAGGAAAATTCATTTTTTGTGTGGCACTTTGTTCTTCAAGACCAGAGCATAGACTGTGTCCAACATATATAAATAGTACAATCCTTAGTAGGAGCTCAGTAGAACCGCTAATCTAGTATAGAAGAGTGAAAGAAATGAAGAATTTGTATACTTTGCTTCCGAATCGGAATGAACACTGCTATCCATACTGATATCTGATGAAACTTCCAGCATTTCCTGAATATTTCCCTTGCTTTGATATGATGTCTCCAACGATGGCTTCGTGTCCTCCTAGAACCCAGCCAATAAATTAATGGAACATGAAGTAGAGTTGAAACATATCTTGAAGAACAGAAAAAGTCAAGAAACCTTGGTAACCGACACCAGATCCATTGGCTCGCTGTATTCAGAGCACATCGAATTCACAGTCTGTACCACTGAGTTGTTCTAGAAACGAGTTGATGTAAAACTTGAACTAACACTCTAAAACATCCAATCTTTCATCGTGAAGATGAGATTTACAAAGCATGCGACTGATTTATCTCAACGATTGTACCATTGAAGTTAATTCTTTAACACTAAACGAGAACCAGTGATTATGTAATTACAACTACCTCAGCACTGAAGTAAACAATTGCTGTCTGATTGTCTCTACTATCCGGACCATTCAATTCTCGAGTGACCAAAGAAACACAGCTTGTTGATGGCTTCAGTTCGTTGAGTTCATCAACTTCAGCTACTTCAACAGAAACAGATCTGAAACATTTTGAGAATGAAGACGTCGCGAATATTCAAAACTGGTTTTACTGAAATATGGTGTCGGAAAAAATCGAGCAGAAGCATTAACTTACGGATGTGAATTTGTTGACGACTCAGCGTTAAAGTATTCAATCCATTTCTTAATACCTTCATCTAGAGCTTTTAATGGATGATATAATCGTTTCGGCGAAGCATTCTCAACAATGTGTGTTGCAACAGGAACTACATCACCCGCCTCTAATATAGCATCTGATTCCGCTTCTGAAAGGAATCAAAGACAGCATAAAAGTGGAAGGAAAAGTACAAAACCATGAAGTTACTGATTTTTGAGATCCTTCTTCGAGTTTCGTGTGACGTTCTCATTTAAATCGCCAATCTTCTACTATAGACAGAAGAAAATTCTTAATGTTCTAGAATACATTAAAAAGTGCATCCAAAATTACACTATTTTCAGATATATAGATATCAGCTAACAGTAATACACAACCCATTCCTTCAGAAAAACTGTACCTTACCAATACAATCTCCAAATGATCAAAAATAAGCATTGTGGCGATACCTTCCAAAACATCAGCATCTGCATGACAGCTATTCCATTCCGCTAATGTATAGAACGGCAAGAAATTAGCTTCATAACGACAGTTTGGATTCAGTAAAATTCCTGCGATCTCCTCTTTCAGTCGTACAGGCCTGAAATACTTTCCAGAAGTAATTTCGACTCTAGTACAACCAAGAAATACACTTTTCTTAAACATTATATATACACACCTCCCTGCAAATGGTCCCAGAAAAACCCGCTTAGGGTCATAATCATTGGCGTGCAAATTATCCCAAACCACCGGTTTTCTTTGTAACACAGCAGCGACACGTCGGATGTGATCGATCGTAATTTCACGGGATACCACTCGAGGTCCTGCAATATACCTATGTAATTTATTGATCCGATCCCTCATCAGATTATTTTTACCAATGTCGAAACCTTACGTAAAATGTCAAACATATATAATGCAAAACGTGCCTGTCCACAAAATATGTATATCAGGAACCAGTTTTTTACCCAGCGTAAGTAAATAGCCCGATTCTTCCAATGACGGATTCGCTCGTGATTCGCAATACTCTATAAAAAAAGTTCATATCGTAAATGATATATTGCTGCTAAGGACAAGTAATAGCAGTGCTTTCGAAAAAGTGCTCTCAAATAAATCAAAAGGATGTTGAAAGACAAAGATGTGTGAAGCAAAAACTTGGTGTAGGGTTGGTTACCTGTAGGACAAAAAAAGAAATGAGGACACTTCAAAAACTCGTATAGAGCATTAGCAACAGTTAACTGGGCCATAACAATAGACGAAAACTGTTTTTTGTCGGCATCGTTCAATGCCATATCAATATCATCGAACAGTAGCGCAAAAGCATCACATCCTAAACAGCGTACCTAGAAACGGACACCGTAAGAGAAAGCTAACCAGATTAACAGAGTATAGCTGCACTATTTTTCGGCTTTCTTTCACAAAACCGACACTTCCTATCAATGTTCCCAGTGTCCAGGTGACCCAGAATTTAGGTTAACTTTCCCTAATTTCCCTATAGAAATGGTAACCATAATCAGATGAAACCAACCTGTTCAGATTTATCATGCAGAGCTTTGATTTCTTTGTCGCTTGAATAAATAATATCAATTCCAGGAGACAACGCGTACACAAATGTAACATTTTCCATCCTTGCTGTTTGGATCAAAGATTGCAGTAACTCTGCAAGTGAAAAAACTAGATATTCTTATCCTAAATTCTTGCCTCTGTTAAGAGAAATAAAAATGTGAAACGCTATCGATTTACAAACCACCAACCTACTTCATCGGAACTGTACAGCTGTCTCCACTCAGCTCTATGCTTCAGATCGTCTTTTGGTGCGTAAATGTAAGTGTTCATTCCCAGACGTTTCATCCTAGCGAATAAATCTCTCCGCTGGTCTGCCGTCCATGGCCGTCCATAGAATCCTGTTTTCAAATTGTCTTCTTCAATACAGCCAAATATAAGTTACTGCTAAATAAAGCAAAATGTTGTACTGTATACAGTTTGTATTAAAGTTTTAACTTTTCTCATACCTTCAACGATACCACACAAGAACTGTGCTGCACGACGCTCTTTCTCAGCTTTTGTTTTAGAGCGTGTCTGCATAGTATAGTACGGAGATCATCCGATTCAACGCACCAAACAACACCTTAGATATGCTGAAACTGATTACTTGTGTTGCACATAAACTCTTTTTATAACAGAAAAATTACAAAACAAGATATCCATTTATGTATTATAACTATCATAATGCTTGTACTGTGAGGCACACCATTCAGTACTGCATAACAATATTTGCAAAACTGTACGATACCAGGATTGACTGTCAACTATAGCAGCAAAAAACAAAAATTATCGACGAAATCAAAGTCGGAGATGCAAAGCACTGATGAACTGGTTTAGTAAGGGACGATCGATGGATACCTTCTAACTCAATAGTACAATCCCTCACTGATTTCCCAACCTGTGCCATCAGAACACGACAAGTAATAATGAAATCGTGGAATAAAATCACCTACTAAAAAATATAATACAGTACGATGCTTGTCTAAGGCTAACATCTGATTTCAGTACGCTCTAATACACGCTTCAAAATAACGCGGAATATTTCACTATTCGTTCTACGTGAAAGCAGAGATGAGCCACCATTCCACTAAACTGCTTCCAACCATCTCACTCACTCACTCTCTCTCTCTCTCTCTCTCTCTCCTCACTTTTCTTCTGGTTTTGAATTATTCATGTATCTTTTTCATGCAATTTAAACACGTCAAAAACTAAAACGGAATTTACGTAAGCACAAACATCAATGAACAATAGTAACAGTTAGGACATGCCGAATTGGCGAAACGTATTCAAGCCCATTTCGTCCATTTTTGATGGTGGCTTCAGTTAATGCCTTTATTTTGCGTGAGAGAAAACACGTTTATGTTTATTGATATCCTGAACTAGTCGGTTGACTTTCAGTCCATAACACTGTTCACATTCTCCCCACCTACCTTTGCCATTTCTCCATCCTTATTATCTTATCATAAATATTAAATAGTGTCATTGGTCAACTGTATAAGCGCTTTCTTAATGTTATTAGCAAGCTATCACAAACGTAATCCAACTTTATCTAATCCTACGAATCAATACGCGCACTACTAGCTCAGTCCAAGTCACTGTGTTTTTTTTTTAATTTCTAGAAAAGGTCTTCAGGCTTGCACTCCTTTTTACGAATTCGATCATTTGCCAACAGCCAAAATATACTCTATGTATTTTCCCGACGACAGTTCCTTTGTCCATTGGCATACAGCGGGTTATATTCAAAAAAGGCTTGTATTCAAAAAGCCGTATGATTTGCATATCTAAGGTAAATGGTACGGCTTTTTCTAGTGCAAATGTGTTTAACTGGGTGTGACCGAGAAATAATGTCATTGGTCAACTGTATAGGCACTTTCTTGATGTTATTAGCAAGCTATCACTAACGTAACTCAATTTTATCCAATCCCAACAATCGAAATTCCAGGATTATGGAGTTGTCCGAGGCTATAGAACGGCCGCGTGTAGATAACGTATTCCTACGAAAAGGTCCTCGACAACCACAGCCAGGTTCACTAGCCCTTATTGGGCATCATATGATTTTTTCACCATCTTCCAGTTCAGCAAACTCTCCGAATGGAAAGGAGCATAGCAATGAACTTTGGGTATTTTTAGCTGATTAAGTAATAAAGATTTAATGTGTCAATAAATGATTCCTTTGATAGGTTTTCAGTCAAATGGTATTTAATGTGAGCAGCTGTAGTTTACTCGTATATACGATCGGCATTTCCGGTCCTTCTGCATTTATGACTTACTTGTTTATTGAGGTTTTTGGGAAATGGAATAGATTTTAAGCCTAATGACAGGCCTACCACATAATCTTAAGCTTGATATAGTTTTCTGTAAATGTTCTTGTACTAATATTAGATTTATAAAGTACACGAGACTACTGTCCAGAAGTTATCTTTGGATCGAGACTTTCATTTGACAAGCTGTTAATCTGTTGTCAAGTTGGTGACATTGAAAGCTTTCCAATAATGATGGGAGAAAGGCAGTAGTTTCAGCTTCTCCATCGTGCAGTGGATCATGTCGTTGTGGAACCAATTGTTAAAGATAGCTTAAGTCGTAGTGGAAAACTGATTTTAAAGTGCAAGAACTTCATGATATGTATTTTCGAAATCGATGATTTGGATGACTGCCTCGCTGTTGCACGTTCTATCGAAAAATTATCCAATTTAAGCAAGTTATTTATTATTATTTATTATTTATTTGTTATTTATTTGTTATTTAGCATTTGCTTCCCACTAACTAACTAATTAATACATTGTAGTTGTCGTCATTATTGTTGTCATTATTAATTATTATTACATTATTGTTGACTGTTCCTAATATTAATATTATTTATTTGATATTTATTATTACTTGTTATCTATTACCATTTGTTACTATTTATTATTTATTGCTGATCACTTATTGTTTACCACCTATTTATTATTTATTTTCCGTTATTGTTATCATTATCATTGTACTGTTGTCAGTTGTTATTACTATTATTTATTATTTATTGTTTATTGCTTATTATTTGTTGTCTGTCATTTTTTGCTTATTATTCATTGTTTATTGTTTGTTATTTACTGTTTATTGTTGATCATTTTTCAATTATTGATTGCTATTTACTATTTGTTGTTTGTTACTTACTATTTATTGTTCATTATTTGTTGCTTACTGTTCAATGTTTGTTATTTGTCGTCTATTGTTTATTATTTATTGTATGTTATTATTTATCGTTCATTATTTATTGTTTATCACTATTATTATTATTACTACGGTGTAAAGCTGGATGGCGTATAAGTGCTGTCAACGAAGCCACTTTATCATTACTAATTATTAATCATTATCACTTATTACTATTTGTTAGTATCATTGTTCAATTATTACTCGGAAACTTGAAAGATACGTAATAATCGAGTCTAAAAAAGTGGCATAATAGCTGTATCGAAAGATGTCAATGTTAGATATCTGTAGTTTGTAGTTTCTGGTACTGAGCTGTACTGTTCTGCAGAAAAAAGTGATAAACAGATTTTTATTTTTCAGAAGGTATACAGCACGATTATCCATTTTATTACCGGTGTCCTTTCACTGTATTGGATAATGGATGGACTGCTTTTGATGCTGAACAAGAATATGCGAAATTAATGATGCGGTGTAAAGATGGATGGCGTGTTAGTGCTGTCAACAAAGGCTTTCGGGTATGATATCGCTTCTGTTGCTTAAGGTTATCAGATAAAACATAATATTTGTTTTATTTGCTTTGATGGCGTCGGTTGCGTTATACTTCTTAATTTCTCTGTGGACGCGATTGAGTTGCAGTTGGTATAGGCTAACCTACGGTATACTAGACACGACAACTTTATGGGAAGACATTTTGAATACTAATTCGATGAAAATATGATATAGTGAAACTGTAAGTGATATAGTGAATGAAATACGCTTCAGTTAATCTCAGGTGACGAAAAGAAGATGATAACCGAGAGTTACATTTCGGTACTTTTCATGATTAGCAAATAACCAGAAATATATATGAATAAACTATCGAATAGTTGCTGGATATTTGCAAGAATGTGCTGAACGGTTTTTTTTTTTTACATAGTTCTTTTAAATAGGTGTGTAGTACGTATCCGGAAATGGTGATTGTGCCGAAGGGTATTGGCGATGATTATCTTAGAATATCTGCTACTTTTCGAGATGGCGGACGTTTCCCTATACTAAGCTTCTATCATGGAAAAACGAAGGTTTGTTGTGGTACTCATTATTTTCACAGTAAATATTTATTTTCCTTTATATATCTTAGGTAAAATAGCATTTATTATTCATATATGGAACAATCAAATGTCTCCTTTAAAAGATCTGTTTTTCAGTCTTGCCTTATCCGTTGCGGACAGCCTCTAGTCGGTCCTACAAATCGGCGATGTAAAGAAGATGAAACGATCCTCAATTCTTTGTTGTCCTCGACAAGTAAGGGAGTTATTGTAGACACTCGCACGAAAACTCTTGCACAGAGCGCAAAAAATAAAGGTATATTCAGTAGCAAATCTCCTTTAACTTTATGTGTGTTGCATGTTTTACAAAACAAGCTGTTGCCATAACATGGCGGAACTTCATTAATTTGTGAATTCTAAGCAAAGCAATAGTAAGTGGATATAATCTTATAAATTTCTTCCTAACCGGATTGATTATGGGTGAGGATATTCGAAAACTTCACTGAAAAAGTACTTTTGTACGCATGAAAGCTCGTGCGGCACTGCTGCTTTTCTAGCTGCGAAGTCGGTTAATGTGAAGTTACTGCGCATTTTCATGATATTTTTCGCAGCGTTTTCAAGATAATATTTTTCAGAATGGATGAAATACTCTAAATTAATAGGAATCAGGTCCTCATATGAGGTAAATATGTTACAGTTTGAAATATTTACTTCTGAAAGCACTTATTTTTCTTGGTTGAAGGTGGCGGATGTGAGTCGCAGATGTTTTATTCGCAATGGAAATATATGTATGGTGGCACTCCACGGATCAAAGAAATCCATGATGCACTGGTCAAATTAGTTGAATGTGAGTTTCGTGATGACAAGTGGGTTACACTGGGATGTTCTCTACTTTTTCGTGACGTTAGGCACATCTTTTCCACATTTATGTGTTGGACTTCAGTATAGTCGTCCTTCTGTTTTGCTTGATTGTTTCCGAGCTGTCACTCTGTCGTGTTTCGTTTTAAAACTTTCAAGACATTTGATTCCGTTCTGTTGTGACGTTATCAGTTTTTCGTGTTTAATATTATTGCTATTTTCGTATTCTGATATCCCTATATTTAGCATTCTTACATTCTATATTTATTAAGTTATTCAGATTTAATTTTTGCGGTGGGAAAAAGAGGAGAAAAAAGTTTTCACTATGCTTATGCAGAGTCTTGTTTTTAAACAGCATTCGATTTTCTCTTCCATGTATGACCTTGTTACAGTGTGTGCAGAAACGAATATCAGTATTGATCGTTGGATATCTCGTCTTGGTTCTTGTGGCTGGGTTCAATTTATTTCTGACATGTTAACTTGCGCAGCAACAGTGGCTCAATGTGTCCATTGTGAAGGCAATGCAGGTCTGCCATCCGTACTGTTTCCTTATTTCTTTACTTGTATAATCAACTCGTGCAGGAAGTATGTCGTTACAAAAAATTAAGAAATCGTTTGTTTAACTGACCGAGTGAATTAATCGCATATTTATTCGTAGAATTATAACCAATAACTGTGCAGAAATATGTACGCATATTCTTAGTTAACTTAAATCAGAACATTCTTTCACTGCTTGTGGGGTTATTACACAGAACACCCTTTCTACCTTCATTCTGCTGAAAAATGCAAGATTCTCATGATAACTTTCGATGAGTTGACCACTTATGTGTTAAATGTTTAACTGCAGTAGACGTTTAGAAGTATTTTGTTGTTAAATCGATTTAATTCGTTCGCTTATTGAATACATTATTGCTTTTCTAAAAATGTACTATCAAATAGCAGGAAAAGTCCTTGTACACACTGTTTTTGCTTAAATTCGGTATTCTTGCATGCTGAATGTTTTTTTTTAGACGACATTTTTAGATCTTTCAATTATAGAAGATATTGTTTATAACCTAGGTAATCAGTGGAGTTCAAACCGTCCGGATATCGTTGTGCGCTTTTGGGAGGGATGGAAAATTTGACTGATCTTTGTACAAGCTATAAGTCTGACTCAGCATCATCAGTAGCTCTGAACGTGATAAGCACATAACTATTTGCCAATTTAATGGTCTGTAGCAGTGCGTTTCATTTAGCCGTTGTTTGAAAAATCCGGATTTCTTGGTTCTTCAATTGAAATTTTCGCCTCTCTTTTAGTAAACTGTGCCAAAAGCAAGCTGTTTTCAGAGGTTCCAGTAGTGGTGCATGGTGCTGAAGGAACCGATTCGACTCTTTTGGTAACATCACTGGCACAGCTTTTGCTAGATTCTGATGCTCGCACTATTCGAGGGTGAGTTAAATAGTCTCCTGATGTTAAATTCGGTAATCGTTTTTTGGAAGTTTGTTTGGATGTTTTCAGTTTCGAATCTTTGATTGAGCGAGAATGGATATGTGCTGGACATCCTTTTTCCTATCGATGTGCCCATTCAGCCTTTGCTACTGGTGGCATCACAGGACCGTACGAATCTCCCGTGTTTCTTTGCTTCTTGGATTGTGTTTGGCAGGTTATTCATTTCAGAAGTTGTTTTACTTATATATTTTAACGGCTATAAATTTCTACTGATGCTTTATTTTGTTTACGCATTATTCAAAGGTATACCAGCAATTCCCGTGTTCGTTTGAATTTACCGAGGAGTTCCTCATATTTTTGTTCGAACATGCTTATGCTTCCGAGTTTGGATCCTTCCTTGGTAATTTCCAAATTTTATTTTATCCAACTGATAAATGGACTGATAATACCGTATCCCCATTTGATTTACTGTGAGGTAATACTGTATCTGTGAAGTACATAGATAAGCCAAACTTCATTCACAGCGGTACGATAGGATAATTTTGCAGTGTTTACCTCAGTGAAAAAATTTAATGACGAAAATGATCAAATACGTTATATATGTATGAGCTTGATTTCTTACGCTTTTTGCGTATTTTAACACGGTTGTCTTACTTAACTTTTTTTTTTTTTATAGGAAACAGTGAGAAAGAAAGGCACGATTTGAAGTTAAACACGAACAGTGTCGCTTTGGTCTTATGTGAATAACCCTGAAATTTTGTGTACTTACGTGAACGCTTTGTACGAACCTAATCCAACTGTGCTGTGGCCTTGTGTTGCTCCGCAAAGCATAGTAAGCCTCGTTGTATTTCATCTGTTTCTTCTTGTGTGCCGTGTGATGATTGAAGTCATCGAGCTTCCAGGCATTTTGGGAACGTATGTTTTTGCGATGGATGCGTGACTGGAAACTGAGGGATGGTATAAAGCAGACAGTGATGCAATGGAAAGTACGTGAAAAAGAACTGCAGTCAAAAGTGCTGATACTACGCAGGTTTTCTCCATTCTTTTGTTTTTTATTCTTTTGGGATGTGGAATTCGTTTACATTATCTAAATTTAATTTTTTCAAACCTGTTCAACTCACAGTGACAATTTCTGTAATGAAGTTATTTTCAGACAACTTACTGAACTGTCGAAGGACATAGAGCTCACTAATACAGTCCACTGATGTATTACTTCTTTTTGTATTATTACATCGATGTGTATTATGAACATGTGCTTGCGAAAAACATGCATTTATTCCTAACGGGAGTGAGTGGAATGAATTCCTGAATTGATAACAACAAGGCTAGTTACGCACAAACTGATAAGCAGTAAGTTAGGTCTGCTCCATCATTCCTGTTACTTTTTTAATTATCGCAGCTGCAGGAATTCTCGCTTTGATTTGTCTACATTTAAAGATTCGATTCCCAGGTCTCGAGTTTTTGGGGTGGTCGAACTTCGAAATCGTTCAATCACTTCAGTGACCTCGTCTTATTTAGATGCAGACACATGACGAACATACCTATGCTTAGCCGATCTCTCTTGAACTTGGTAGCTGACCGTTTCAGAACTACCACTTGCTGATGAAGTGGTAATAGCTCATTCTGTCTGAAATTCGCGGGCAACTTATCACTAACTGATTTTTCTCATTTGATTCCTTTAAAAGCTAAAATGTTGAGTGGAAATGAATTTTTAAATCTCTTTGATCTCACTTCATGCTTCCTTACGTTTTATTTCGTCATCATTTTTGGGTATTTTGGAGACGGTGTAAGAACAAAATATCAGATTGGGAAGGCCTCACGTCAATGGTGCACCCTGTAAGATGTTGTCACGGATGTTGTTTTGGGTATACATGTGGTGCATTTTAACTATCCCATATAATTGGACATTAATTCACCACCTCTTCAAAATTGGTTTCTCCAGGATACGCTTTGTCAATACTATCAGGCTGTTCTGATTGGATGTCCACTCTTAATTGCATATAAATATTGCTTTGTTATTCCTACTCAACTTTTAAGGCTATTCTGCTGAAGTGATATACAACATCGGAATAGTATCCCTGTTCTGATTCTATATCGTTAAGTAATTTTCTTTTTTGTTGCTGACTACATATATTCCTGCAAATTGTAAATGATATAGCTTGTATACAATGGCCACTGCAGCTTTAGCGATCGCAAAATAATAACTTT
>NW_018108337.1:95392-103590 GCF_000183805.2 Loa loa | reverse complement strand
CAAAGATTCGGAATGTCTGGAATTATTGTTATTTCTCGCCAATTTAACCAACCAGAAAATACTGTTAGCTAGGAAATAAATAAAGGTTAAACTTTTTTGTGACCTTATTTTCTTTTTTTTTTTCCTTTCATTTTATCAATTTAACGAATACACTACAAATATGCTCTAAATATCAGAATCATTTCGTATCATATTTATGCTAAGTATCATTGATAAAAATATGAGAGACTATTACAGAATATTCTGAGTCGGAGACAAAAATGTTGAGTGGAAATGAATTTTTTAAATCTCTTTGATCTCACTTCATGCTTCCTTACGTTTTATTTCGTCATCATTTTTGGGATTTTGGAGACGGTGTAAGAACAAAATATCAGATTGGGAAGGCCTCACGTCAATGGTGCACCCTGTAAGATGTTGTCACGGATGTTGTTTTGGGTATACATGTGGTGCATTTTAACTATCCCATATAATTGGACATTAATTCACCACCTCTTCAAAATTGGTTTCTCCAGGATACGCTTTGTCAATACTATCAGGCTGTTCTGATTGGATGTCCACTCTTAATTGCATATAAATATTGCTTTGTTATTCCTACTCAACTTTTAAGGCTATTCTGCTGAAGTGATATACAACATCGGAATAGTATCCCTGTTCTGATTCTATATCGTTAAGTAATTTTCTTTTTGTGCTGACTACATATATTCCTGCAAATTGTAAATGATATAGCTTGTATACAATGGCCACTGCAGCTTTAGCGATCGCAAAATAATAACTTTGAATTCATTGCATGAATCTCACGTTAAAGGTAAATAGGATGGAGACAGTTTACGCTTATCCAACTTCTGAGAAGGCATTCGTAGGGAACACTCCGTTGCATACACTACAGCACCATTTGAAACATTGATTTTGGGAGCTGCATCGAGGAATTGGAACTTATTTCTTGTGAAGCTCATCAATTTTCTTCGCAATATTAACGAAAAAGTCCTTCACATCCTTCATAATCTTCTCTTTATCAATGTCTTCATACTTCATCTTTAGCATCTAAAAATACCTGGCTGTACAAGCATGGTATTGACCATTAAATCGATTGTAGCGAACATAGGGCAATTCTTCACTTTTTATATCTCCCTGCAGCGCTAACTGGACTAAAACCAACTGGTTGTAACTCCACTACATTCTTTACCAGTGCAATGACTACAAAATTCTTACCTTCCATAATTTCACCACATAGTTGTATAGAATTTTGTAGTGTTTGTCCACCTGGCACTTGAAGTCGCACGTCTGAAACCAAGTTTTGTTTTGGAATGTAGATCTTATGCAAAAATATGCAATGAGGAGCGTACAGTCACAGTTCTCTCTAAAAGAGGTATGTCCAATAGTTTCAGTCCAAGCTGATGAAAAAGAGGGCCTGTAGTGCCATGCCCGTCATTCCGTCACTTCGCGGTTGTATCGTTTAAACGACACAACTGATAGTGTTATAAGGTGCTTTATTGTCATTTATAAGGAAATTGAAACTTGCGTCAGTCGCCTCCTCAATATCCGGTAGCCTTTGGTCTCTCGTTATCATCGGTTCGGTCCCTTCACAGTTACTGAATATCTGCAGAGCCAGTAATATTTAATACATAAGGGTAATGTATATATAACAATAAATAGCCAACAATATAAAATAATATTTTCGACTTTCTAGGGATTCAAGCTTAATTTGAAAATAAATTTGTAAATTACATAGCTGTTTTATGAATGCAGTGATTGATGTTGCACTGAAATGAATGTTGAAATAGAGGTTCGCTTTAACTTACCTTAATTTTTTTGTATCCTTTCAGTGATTCGCAATCAAACTGTGCATTACCTTCCACGTCAATGGCCTAAATTCATTTCGAATACAATTTTTTCTTATCCAAACTTGAAAATAACATTCAATTGCTGACAATGACTCATGGTTACCATTAGGTCCGGGAACAATTCCAAAATGGATTTTTCGTCAGGAAGCCTTTCGATTGCATTATTTGTCAATCCTATCACAATAAAACCCCGCAAACGAATATCCGGCAGTTCAAGCTGAAACTATTAAATGATATTTCCTATAATGCATTTAGTGTGTTTTATTATACAGAATACAATTTAAGCAAAACTCCTAACCATCCAAAACTTCACAAAAAGACAAACATTACTGAAGACTTACTGTAGTTCGACGGCCATTATGGCAATAGATTACTTCGTCATCTGTATCACACTGGCATTCATCCAAACAAGGGAACACATATCCTTAATTAAATATGAATAAAGACTTGCAGAAGTTCCATTAAGTAAACAACTAAAACCACTGGAATTACTTAGGGATTATTATCACGGTACGCTCACCTGTCAAGCTCAACTACTACCACTCTCTAACACTGGTAAGGTGCCGCACGATAACGACCATTTCTGCTACCACAATAAATTCATTCAGTTCCCAACCTATCCATTTCTATATTACATGTTTCTGGCCAATCCAACAATGCCTTTTTCCGGACAAACTTGCCAGCATATATAAGGCATAACAGCTTTTTTTTGTTCAACCGTAAAAGAGATCACACTGATTCACACTTCCAGTCGTATGGGACAAAAAGGTCATGAGTGAGGTAATTCTAATGGAGCTACTCTGTGTGTGAGTGGGTAGGCTAATCATATATCAGTGTGTGGGAAACAGCTGGTGTAAAATATGCAGTTTTTGGAACATACCATAAATTGCGGGAGAAATGATTAAAAGATAAAACGTCGCAAAAAGACTGAAACTGGTCATCTGAAACAATGAATTTGAGTAAAAAACAACGGCAGAACAAAAAAGTAAATTATTATCGATTGAGGTGCAACTGGACGACACTGTTTCAGATGTCATTACCTGAATCGCATCCTTACCGCTGATTTCTTAACAACCCAATAGTGAAGAAAAGATAATGAAAGAACGGAGGTTTTCACAGGGTAAGGAATGAATGATTACGAACTGAACAGCCGCATTTATTTACTTGATTCCTTTATTCCTTCAATCAATATATTGGAATGGCGAGCAATAAATCTTTCAAGTGATTTCTGGATTAAAGATCAACACCAATTATCGCACTTCTCATTGCAACCCATACAAGAGATGCTCACTAAAGAGAGATGGCACGTCATTTCATTCCCACCGTACCCAATAAGTTTTCTATCATTTATTGGCTAAAGTAATGAATAAAAAGTGAACGAAAAGAATGAACAAGCGAAATTTGAAATCTAGTCGAAAAATATCAAAGTATACAGAGGTCATTATTACAACTGGTGCATTATTATTCCCATACATTCGATACTAAATAACGAGCAGTGGAAAAAAGTTTCCACCCTGAGTAGTTTTAGAGTGAAAAGTTACACTTTAGTTTGTGGAATGGTACAGTTTTCATGCAGACTGTTTGCATCCAAACTCGGCAAATTATAGCAGAAATAATTAGAAAGTTAACTAATAACAGTTGCAGTATTAATACAATGAGATAAAGATCCCTATAAGAGTTAGCTTGATTCATCAAAGCAGCATGCAAGCACGCAAATAAGCTTGGTAACTGACCCCTTTTTTTAATAGCTTAATGTTCATTTTTTTTTGGAAGTGAAGAACAGCAAGAGTAACAAGAAGCAGAGTTTTTTTACAATGAAGAGAAACGCTAGGAAGGTCAGCAGATGAGAGGCGTATGACCTTTGTAACTGATGATTTGCTTTACTGACTGTTAACAATATTCATAATTATTGATGCTAATGATGATTGTAGGAAGTGATGATGAGAATACTATAGAGCTATCCGGAATTCTGCCTGTTTATCACTACTAGACTTTTTGACGTTAACTTATGCTTGAATCGTAATGATTCATTCTTCATGAAATACAAACTGAGAGGCATGCATTTCTCACATCTGTATTTCACATGTTCTGTAAGCTGAATAACAAAAATTTAAACAGAGAGACTTTCCACTATTTCTGCCCTTAAATTGAAAGCGTTTGTTATTATCGAAAAGTGCTGCACAGAGACTTCCTGCAAGAGAAGCTTCCGAATTTGGTTTATATCGTTCGGGAAAAAATGCCTAAACAGTAAAGCGCTCTGTTGAAGTGAATGTTGAGAATAAAGCGCGGCGAATGCTTCCCACTCTATGTCCCACTTTTCATTTCCCTGTCTCTTACTTACTCCCTACCACATGTTCTGTCCATGATTCCCACATAAAGGCATCAACTGAACCATTTCCCATACAGTACACTGTTCTTTCTCATGCCTCCTTCATCTATCTCAGAAACTTATCCCGCCGTTCAAAAATGTGATACGACTTATTATCAGCCGTATCTTTCCCTCTAATTTTCCTGACAATTCATTAATTCTCAGATCCTTCGGTCTTTTTTATGAATTTATTATTTGTAAAAATATTAGGTTCCAGTAGTTGTACCATAAGGCTCAGTAATCCAAAAACGGATTCACAAGAAGTAATATGTAAATGAAAACGGAAATCCAACGAAGAAAGGTGAGGTTAGATGCTTGTATTAGTTGACATAAAAAGAGCAAGTTGGATTTTAATCAAATTTTATTGTAATCTAGCCTAAAGAAGAGTAAGGAAGCGCGGGAAAAAATTTTTAAAGTTTTTGAGGAGTAAACTGTCGTGTATCAGCTAGATATCACAAGAATTCGTTGCTTTGGGACAATTTTGCCATCATCGAGAATAAAATTAGTTGTTGGTGTGAGAAGACAACCAGTTTCTCTTACTACAAATATAAAATGTTGATATCATCAATCATATTAAAAACCATCGTAATTATCATCAATACCTTACCATATGTCCCTATTCCTGTCGTCTTTAAAAAATGACTTAACCTCTTCTGTAAGAAACAAAATAGAGAGAATTAGTTATCAGCTGATAAACTTCATCCCGTTCCTTTAAGCCTAATGTCTTTTCTCTCCCGTTATTATTCATATCATGTCGAATATAAAACCGATATGGCTCTTGTCGTTCATACTTGCATTTGCCATTACTTCACAGCAACTTTTATTTTCTTGTTATTTATAGTGGTGAGAGTAGTTGGAGATATCTACAAACCATTAGGCTTCTGACTGCTCCATAATCCAGTAATCTGGATTCACTAAACCTTCGCTTACCTTCAGCCTTTTTTCCGGACAGTACCAGGTGAGGTGTGAAGGCTTCATGAATCGAAAAGGCAACCATCTACACTGTCATATATGATTGGATCTCGTTTCCCTTATATTCTATGTTATATATGTTTTAGGTGATATTTCCGAAAATCGTATCTATGGGATGGAAGTTGACCTGGTCAAGCAGTGAACAAGAAGACGAGGGGCTGAAGGTTATTGTCATGTGATCAGAAAATAAAGCTGGTATCAGTTCACTTTTGGACACTAATTCTCTTCCTTATGCTCATAAATGCGAATTCCAGGTGCTGCAGAAGTTTTGCAGAAGAAAATACAGACGCTTTCTTACGATTGCTTTAAAAAGCTCGAAAATTCATAAGCCAGAACTCATAGCGACAGAAGTTCAAAGTGTGAAATCTATTGGATTGAGCGCTGATAATGTTATCACGGTATTGCTTAATATGTAAGGTGATGTACTGTACAAGTGCTGCTTTCTTTGCCTTCATTTTGCACTTCCTCGCTGTTTAACCTCGCCATTTGAAACTATAGACAATAGTGTAAATGAACAAATGTAAAAAAAAGAAACCAGCCGAAACATGGCTAGTAATATCAAATGCTGAAGATAATGAGAAAACTGGAATGTAATTGTAGGGCTCCTGTTTATACTGGAATGACCTATAGGCATTGTATCGGTTTCTAAATTCAACGTGAAACAGCAAGAGAAAAGAACGGTACTTATCTCTCAGAAATACTGGTTGAAGATATTTAGAGTAGAAGTTGAATTCAGGAGGTGTGAGTTTAAAGTTTTCAACGGTTCAGATTTTAGGATGCAACAGATCATGGCGAATACAATATTTATAAAGAAGAAACCAGCCAGCCAACTGTCTATGATGTTATCGAAGAAATCTTGAGCAGTCAGAGCAAGTACGTTGCTTATCTCGAATATATTAAAAGGAAAATATTTCAGGCAGATCCACGACATGAAAGTGGTGAATACAGATTTTTTTTTTGTACTGTTTGGCAGTAGTGATTTACTCGGGTATAATGCTTATCATAAATTTATTCATAGTCATATACGAACGCTATGATAAGTTACATGTTGCTATAAATGTAAAGATGACGATAACTCTTGATAGCAGAAGTGTGGGTAGATTGAAAATGTCGGAACAACATTGTAGTAACCTTGATTTCAAGATTGCTCTATTGAGAGTTACTTTGTAACTAAAATTGTGTAAACTACATGTTTTATTCGTTATTATTTACGAACAGGCCAAACCGCTGCCATCCAGTCAAGTTGATATGGTACAATCTTGAATTCAAGTTCGGTCGTTGGATAAAATGTGTTTTGTTGTTGTCAGTACTGATTGCATATGCACTTTTCGGTGGATTGCTTGTTCACCAGTTTGAAGCACCTGCTGAACGTGAGCTGAATGCTCAGCTTGAACAAGTAACTTTATCACCGATATTAACCGTCGCCTTTTTATGAATCCTTGTTATCATTTTCCACTTACAGAAAACCCTGGAGCGCCACAAAATTTATGCGAAGAAAATATCAGGATTATTTATGTCGCCACACTGTCAGTCTATAACAAAACACAGTGATGACCAAAATAGTACCAAGGTGAGCTTTATAGAATGCTCTCACTTGTACAGTAATTTCTTCGTCTTAACTCCTTGATAAAATGGAAAAGAGATCCATGACAGGATAAGTTAATATCCCATGTATAATCATGATTTGTGTTAAAGTGAGGGAGAGATTTTAGTCGTATGCTTAGAAACTCGTTTATCTCTTGAATTGTGGTTAAATTGAAATGTGGAGCATTCATTTGGATACTGTAGATAGCACCGCTTTTAAAACAGATAACATGTAATAGAAGGCTTGAGCTGCTACTAGAGGAGTACGATGAACTAACGGACGTCTTGGCCTACAGGCACAATCTCTGGAGATGGGCCGATTATTGGAATGCTGTATTTTATTGTGGCACTATTTTTACCACCATTGGTTTGTTCTTCCATTTATTTACTCACAGAATCTCATGAAGCTTTTTAAGTGGTAATATCTTCTGAACTCTTTCCTCTAATAATATATTTTACAGTCTTTTGAAACGTCGGTTATTGCACCTCAGTAAATACTGTTTGTGAAATATGAGAAACTAGCAAGAAATGCAGTAATATAGTAGGATCCGGATTATAGAAATGAATGCAGGATATGGAAACATATGGTGCCGGACCACCAAAGGCCGAATTTTTACTATTTTATATGCTTTGTTGGGCGTGCCGTATATGTTGGTAGTATTAAACGAATTTGGGAAGTTGATTCTCCTGTATGTACGCAGTATTTGGCTTTTTATCCGGAAAGGTTTCAAGTGCTTTACACAATCTATATTAAGGTGAGCGATTGAAATTTTGACATAAATGTACTGCTATATATACCTCTTGCTCATACTGCAATTATTTAAGGTGGAGAACAAGAGAGTATCAGGTTTCTAACGAAGCTGGAACTAAAATGAAAACCCCTGAAGTAGTAAAAAAGAGTAGCTGTGACATCAACGAAAATGTTTGTTTCTGCTTTTTTATGCATTTTTCTCACCTCATGTAAAATCCATGTAAAAAATAGGAAAGATATTCAAGTACAGTAGAAAACTCCGTTCTTACTAGTCTTCCTTGCCCAACTCTCAATCCGCCTTGACCGTTTTTGCGTAATTGGAGAACGACATCGCTTGTGTGACAATTTGTCACGAAAGGATTATTTTCCAAGATTATATTTATAAGAAATAGCCTGAATTCGTAATGATAATCCCGGGAAAATTAGCGTCATGATTAGCTATATTAACCTTCTAAGAATGGAATGAAGAATTAGGATCATATAGAAGTCCACTCAACCTTGCCACTTCATATAGGTGCAATTATTAATTGAAACAACAGAATAAAAAAAAGTGGTGCAGTAGACTTATTGCAGGATGCGACGAACAGTGAGAATGATGCTTATGAAACATTTCCAATTTACGGTGCAATACTAATCATTGTTGTTTACATCGCAATTTGCTCATTCATATTTCGTATATGGG
>NW_018108337.1:81017-94988 GCF_000183805.2 Loa loa | reverse complement strand
TATTTCACTGCTTTCTATTTCTTCTTCATCTCTTTAACCACTGTCGGATTGGGGGACGAAATTCCAAATCATCCTCATTTTGCATGCGGTAAGCTTCCTCTCGCATTATGCGAAATTTATCAATTTCCACCTCCTCCTTTGTAACTTCATCCTCACTCACTATAGTAGTCGTAACTTGATGAGCGTCCGACATACCTTTTTTCCTGTTTATTAACCTAAACTCATCATCTTTCAGCTTAGGTGAAGTATTAAATATGTTTTGAGTAGCTAAAAACTTATACATAAATGAGGACTGTGTTCAGTGTTTTTCATATTTTTCATCGTTGGATTGGCGCTAGTATCGATGTGTGTGTCAAGTGTGCAGATGGAATTCGAAATGAGATTCATGAAAGCAATCAATCTGCTCGACGAATATAGCAGGGAGCGACAACGTCGAGACCAGAAAAGCTCACTGAAAGCTGTCGGTAACTTTTACATTCGTCTTTCTTCCAAACGATAAGGAAAGTCAAATCATCCTTTCTCCTAACACTGGTGATGAAAAAAGAAGGGTCTAGAAGAAGGACGTCAAGGCAAAGACTTCCCCAATCGAGGGCTTACCACTTAGGCTTTTTTTATAAAGTGTAAATTGTATTTTAGGAGGTCCAGTAAGATTTATCAACTCAGTCCCTTTGTTGAACCCGGTTGCTTTCGTACCAGCTGTTTCAAATGGTCTCAAAAAAGAACGGTACCTATTTTACGACTGCCTACACTTTTATATACCGCAGTGACAGTCCCACCATGCATTGAAATGTTGGAACTCGGCAAAAAAGCCGCGTATAGTAGCACCCATTTCAGCCAATTCCCGTGAGTATCAACATTTCAGTGCATCCTTTCCCGCAACTCCGTCTTTATGTGTTTACACTGGTCCTCCCAAATTATTTCATCATCTCAGCGGTAATCACCGTGATGCTTACAGATTAGTAAATTAGTCTTCACTACAAGACATAGCCATACCTGACTTTTTGCACAAACAACGAGTGTTTGAAAGAAGATCCCCCCCCCCCCTCCCCCCTAATTCCAAACTACATTTGCGTCTGTTCTTGCAATCCACATTTGTCCCGAAGTTTCCGGTAGTAACATATGGCAAAAAATGCAATAACTCATCATATTTTTAGTGTGTCATACCTGTCACTCGAGAACCATACCTTCATCGTCATACTGTTATAAATTCAATAGTTGTTGGAATGAAGTTTCAGATGCAGGCATGCGTCCTTAGAGGAGTCACAAAAGAACTTCCAAAGAGTGCCTTCCGTCCTAGAAGCAGCGTTATGTCGAACAAGTATGCGACTTTCTAGGAGGAAAAAGGAAACTATGTCAGCATAATTGCGAAGTATGGGAAATGGGATCACTTGAAATATACCGTGAATTTGTATTTCTGTATTCCTTTGTCAACCATAGCTAATTTTATACAGCCGTAATTATCTAGAATTTCTCATGCAGATGGATTATCGATTACTATTTACGATCAATTCCTACATCGTTATATAATCTTCTAAAACCGTTTTTTTTTCTTGCTAAGATTTTCATTTATAATGACTATTCGAAAAAGATCTTTCACTTAGTGGTACCAACTTTTTTGTTTTGTATAAATGTTTTTACTGCCGTAGGAGAATGTCTTGGTCGCTCGCTAACATTTTCACATATTTTTAAAAGAACATTTCGTTCCCCTGCTGCTAATATTACTAATAGGAAGTAAATCAACTCTACAAAGTTTTTCAGGTCATCAACTAGTAATAGCTTATTAGCAAGTCCGACATAACAGCTAAAAACTGTTCGCGAAGCTGTTTCCAGCAGCAACGGTGTTACAGATTCTGCAGGAAAAAGGTTCTCAAGTAAGTTAATGAGTTGTTGATAGTAGTTCCATCAATGCAAGATTCCGCATTATGAAAATGTAACTTGATTTCAATAAATTAAATCAAGCTGCATTTTTATCAAAGTATTCCATCGAAAACATTAATAAGGGTAATACGAGATGATAACCGTGTTTTGGACAACATCACATGCAATTCCCACTCAGATGTTACAGCACAGCTGAGTGTAAGCAGCACAGAGGGAATGGTCGCACAAATTTATCTATAAATAAGAAGAGCAGTTCGAATCTACACTTCTCACACAAGATACCATTTTGAATGATTCCTCGCTACGTTCCCCTCCCTTTTTCAAACGGTAATGGTGAACAGAGAGAAAAAATGTCCTGAACAGAGCTTAAAGCTTTGAGCTTCTCAACCCTGAATATCCTCGTAGATCACGACATCGGGTTTAGCACGAATCTTCACAAAATAAACAAGGCTGCGGTGGTTCAACATTTAATCCGACGACATCGATGTCTTCCATTTTGCAGTTACATAAGCAACCACTTGCCGCGCACTCTACATGACCGTTGAACCAGTGCCACAAATGTGCCATGTGACCTCCGTGACGGCATTTCTAAGAAAAGTTTATAACCCTTTGAAATCTTGAGATCGATAGACATCAGCGGAAAAATAACAATACAATAAGAGCAGCTCTAAACACCATCAATATTTTAATGAGATCATTTGAAAAACATTTTAGTGGTTAAATTCCCCAAACAGACCACGAGTCACTTTTTTGTTCCTTAAGAAATTACAGTACCCATCGATGGCATCATTAATGGGTGCTGTAAGGAACTAAGTCCTTTCAAATTTCTAAACATGGAAGAGCAATTATATGCAAAAGTGAACTAGTTGCTTCCATTTTACAAATAATTTAGAGATACTCATCTCTTTTTCAAAGAGTATCATTATTTTGTAATGCACTGGAGCGAACGATAGGTCAAAACTCATTCCCTAACGGATCTCTTCGTAAATTAATATACCAGGTTACATCGATTTTCAAAGTTCTGATAGAAGGAAATGTGTATAGGGAGTACCTGACACCAAGTGAACCAAGAAGATAAGAGGCCAAGTTCATGACATTCTGTCTGCACATATGAACCCATGTGTCTACGACACAGTATGCATTTAGGAAGTGGCTTCAAACAACGGGGACATGCCATTTCTCGAGCTGGAATTGACGGAGCAGTTGATGGTCTAAAAGTAAACGCCTAGTCATTTCATACTTCATACTTAGAATCACCGGTTTTTTACAGACTCGAAAGATTAAGAAAACACGTTAGACTTTGGCATACATCAACTGAATGCTCCCCTGTAATCAGTGAACTAACTACCATAAATACCAAGTGACCACACACGATAGAAAATTGTCAATCCGCCGTAACTAACGTTGTCGAAATGTTTGATCGGGTTGCAGGTACGAGTACTGCAGAAGATACGGAACTTGCTAAGATATCCGACTTATCTAATGCAATATTCTGGAGACAAAACTGACAACAAATTTCAGCCTGGAAAGCAAGTCATAAGCAGCGAAACAATTATATGTGTAAACACATAACACTTTAGAAGAGCTTCAAGCAAAGGAAACAAGCCTGCACAGTATTCCGATTCATTCTTGATTCTGGTGGGACGGTATCTCGTCTCCATCCAAGTATACAATCAAGACGAGCCCTCTGCACCCACAAATCCCATGTGTTTAGCATGTCCAGATAATCACACACAATGGTACAACTGCGTCTCATATGTTCATCTCTGCAAGCATCCACTTTCAGTTAACTGAGAGAAATAATAAACAATGTAGCAGACAGATATATTAACGAGATCGAGTAAACAATATATATATATGTTAATATTGGGCTTTCAAGGCGCACTTTTGCAGATTTGGCTTGATTAAAGGAACTGAAAGGTACTCACAATTCAGTGAATGTTTCATTATTCTCAACAGCCAGTAACTCGAAATCACTGCTAGCAATCCCTTCGGCCGAATAAGCTACAGGCCAGGATTGTTCTTTCACAAAACAACGGCCCACTACCAATAGAACTGTAGCTGTTTGTATGTCTCCCGTGTAATCCACGTATCTAAATATTAAAACACCCTTCGCATTATTTCAACGTCTTATGCACAAAATATATTTGTGGTCAAAAAGTTCAGTAGAATAATGCATTCGCTGGTTTCCTTCAAGTAAACATGATAATGACACTCACTGAGATAACAAGTCATGAGTAGCCCTTTCATACGAAATACCAATGATGAGCAAGCCAAAAAGTGACCGGTATAAACACGCATCTGTGAATAACTCCCTCATCGACTTCATAAAACATTGGTCGCTAAAGTGAATGGCAGCGAAAGCAATCCTGTCTTCTAACGGAATGTCCTGAAATTTAATCCCATATACATCCATTTTTTAGAAAGGCCAACAATGCTCAATTCATTCACTTTCCTCTTGAAAACGTCTTTAAATTACTTCATGAAGTAATGGGATGTGTAACTTACTTGCTGACAGATAATGCAGTGGAGGTCAGAAGAATTATCACGACGGCTATCTAGAAATGTTAAAATCATATTGAAATACGGATCCTTGATAGTGCTTCTGAGACTTTCGGAAAACGATTCCCTAAAATAATTTCCGAGCAGTGACAGGAATGGAATAAGAATAAACTTAATAAATTGCATGTAAAGGTAACCATTGTTCTCGCAACTCTTGGTAATTCTGCAAAGCTTCTTGAAAAGCTTCCAACTCCAGCAGACCTTCGTCATTTGACTCTCTAGCCTTCTCCAACATCAAATTCAGAGTCTGAAAGAAAATGGAAAGATGGGAAAAAATCATTGCATCATACACTTCTCTAACAGCAGTTCTAAATGAGCTCACTTTTTCCATCCTGGGTGAATTAGCTGTAACGAGCGCTGCAGCTACTGCCCGACTTTGCGTTCTCCTGAACAACAGCAAAGCTTTTAGAAGCATTAAGAAAAAGCACCAAATTTATGCTCTTCAGTACTTTATATGTAAATAACAATGCAGGGATAAAAGTGTTTAGCAAAAAAATGAATAACTGCAAGCGAGACCAAAGCAACGTTACTCATATTACTGCTACTTTTTCTTCTAACGACGATAATAAGAGGGATATCTTGATGAAGTCAGTAAGCAACTCACCTTTCTATTACGTTTTCATCAATAAATGCATCGAGTTGTATGGTGTCTCCAAGAGCAGGCCAACCACATATACGAAGCACCCGATCTCTTTCTTTCCCTCTGTACAACTGTAGCATCAGCAATAGTGATTTTTACATTTACCAAGATAGATGAAAGCGAATTTTTACTGCATTTTTTCCTTAGTTTGCACAATATGAACTAAAAGTTATTGATAGAATAAAAAAGTAATTAAGAAACGCAAAAGCATTAAAGGGACAGTTCGAAAGGCATCACATAGTTCATAAGGTCCAGGTGTACTAGAGCTTAAGCTTTTGCAGAAAAATCCAAGTGCAGGTGATTTACGATCGGGATTTTTATTATTTAGACGAAGGAAAAATTTCAATGCTTCAAATAATTTAAGGAACTTCCTCATTTTGACATGAGTTGAGCAACCGAAAAGAGACCTACAGTAAAACCCACAGCAATTAATTCGAGACGGGTTGAAAACTCACTACGATGTGTCCGAGGAATGAATCAAAAATAAACACTTGTTCCGTAGTAAGTTCATCTTTGTCCGGATCTAAACTGTACTGCATTATATCCATAACACCAGGAAACCTGCAAGTTCAAGACGACAGTAGCAAAAAGAAGAATCTTGAAAGATTATGAACGCTAGCTTACAATGTCCCATAGATACATGGTTTCCAATCCACGATATTAATCATGTGGCGTATCCATTTCCATAGCCATTTCACTTCAGATGTTGAATATGGACAAGAATCGATGATCTCTTTACAAGATCGTGTATATGCTGAAATTGATTTCTAACCATTACTAGGAATACTGTTGCTGGATTTATTAGTCATTTGAAGTACGTCTACAATATGTCGGGAATTACATTTCAACAAAAAAACTGAAGTTCCATCTTTTGAACAACCTTCTAAGGTAGTGCTTGAAGGAGAGCCAAAATTTCTGGCAGCACGACTCTTCATCACAAACGATATATCTGCTGATTCATCAATTACTGGATCTGCATTGCGCACATAAAGCTGACAACCACTTGCATGGGCAACAAAGCCCTGTGATGAATAATCGCCTGTCACAAACTTGTTAACCTGCAAAAAAAAGAAAAAAAAAACAGGAAAAATATTTTTAAAGACAAATCAAGCATAACACCACAATTTCAACGAATACGCTTAGACAACAAACCGTAGCAAGTCTGACTTCAAACGCGCCACGTCCTCCATCTGGTGCCACCACCAATAAACGATCACAATTTTCAGGATGCCAGCTAAATCCAGAAACTCTCGAAATGCCGAAGAACTGGAAAGTTCAAATTCACTACAAGTGGAAACTTCGGCCAAAAAAAAACAATTACCAAAGCAACTAAGACTTCAAGCATGATGGCTTTAGGTGTTTAGGATATGAGTGAAAATAACAAATACAATAGAATAAGACCTATCTTTAGCATACCTTATAACTCAATTCTAAGTAAGGATGTGATAACTTCATAGAGCATATGTCCTCCGAATATCGAGTGCCACGAAATCCACCTTGTACCAAATCAATTGCATCCGACATTGGAAACTAAACAAATCTTGACTCATAGAGGAACACGTCTATCTTTCCAAGGAAAAATATTTATTACTTCTATCCAAAATAACAATGCATGAATAGATAACAGTGATGCATAAGAACAACAACCAGAACATACGTTTGGAATTTCTGTTATGCTATGTTCTTCTAGAATGCTTTCATATGGTGATATCAGTTCTGTGACAACCCTAGAATTTCGGCGGAAGCACGACAAACAAGTTGGGGAATGGGGATTCCACAATATTTTTACAGCACCAGCGTCATTCTTCTTCTAAAATATTTCATATTATCCGTTCATTAAATGGCATTATGCAGCCAAAAGGTCATTCCTTATTTCATTATTAGATCCAATCTGAAGTCTCTAGTTACTGGAAAAATTATAGTGATAAAAGACTAATATAAAAGAAAATAGCTGGCTTATTAGATTCTTTCAAAATAGTAGAAATAACTTACAAAATAGGAAATTTGCTTCCTATACAAGGGAGATTTCAAATGCCTTCGGTCGTATATACAAGCAAAATCTTCAATGATGCAAGCAATGCAAAAATGTACATCACCAGCAGTTACGCTTCGCACTTGATTTGAAACAGGTATGGAATAAATTGGTCGCGCACCTTCTCGTATATCAAAAAATTTCATTGAGCGTGAACATCCCAAACACAGCATACTTGGATCATTCCTATATTTCAAAATATGTAGGCACTCTTTTGAATTTGCAAAACTAGAGTAATCAAAACTAGAGTAATTAAAACGGAAAAACATATGGACGGCTTATAATTTTGGAGACAATCTGAATAACGATTCAGTAAGCTAACGCTTTGAACGACTGCAGTTATAGTCAAAAGAAATAATTTTACTGCTTACCTGAGCCAAGTCAAATCCATCACGCGTTCATTACAGTTAACACAAAAAACATGCAGTTTCGGAATGCTGATGTCGCACACGCAGACAGTATAATCTTGGGAACGTCCACTGAAAAAAGACCTTGAGAAATTTAAAGAATTATTTCTTTTCGCTAGCGGTTACGATGGAATATACACAAAAAACTTGCCCTTCTAAGCATGCAGCCAAGTAAGTATCTGTTATTGGACTGAAGTTTAAGAAGGCAACTGACTTCACCACATCAGACACTAATTCCACAGTATCGTTTAGATTACTGAAACGATCCAATTTATGCACGAACAAGAAACTGGTGCTGTTGAAAGAAAATAACTTGATAATTAAGAAAGTTTAATCACTGTTTCACGACAAAGAATAGTCTCTGAACGGTAATCCAAGTAAAAGCTTACTTAATATCTGGTTCAGCAGCTACCTTAGTTATTACTACTTTGCCATTTGCATAGCCCAATGCTAAGGCCTCATCAGACAAAGGGCTCAGGTCGAAACATTGTAGATGTTCCTGAAAAATACCCAAGTAAGCTCTATTTCATATACAGCGCTTTCGTTCTTCACTAACGAATTAATTTAAAATCATCAAAGATAGTTGGACCTGCATGCCATCTCCCACTGTTAATATTGTTGAAGATTGTTTTCAGCTCCATTCAGTCTGCGTTCAGGTTGATGGCTAAACATCATTACGCTTACACAAAAAATTTTGAAACCGCCTTTCATAAATGTCATCATCTTTCTTGTGATGCTAATATTATTACAGCCTAATTTCAGAACATTGCCCAGCTTACAGCCATGGAGAATACCATTGCTACATGCGAATTTATTTCGAGCAAATGTTCCAGGAACTTCTTTATTTATTTAAAAGTACTTTTCTTGATCTCTTCTGTATGTATATTCCTCTCATGAAGCAAAATGCAGCAGCCAAACCACTATGAACTACAAGTTGTACGACCTTGTTTAAGTTTATTACCACCATGCCCTCTACACCAAACCAGTGTGAAATAAAATGGAACACATTACCAGCTCGTTGGTCTGGTTGAACGGTAAACACTGAAGTAACTTTGGTCGAACCTCACCAACATCTTCATAAAATGCCATCTGTTCTGTAGAAAGAGCAATAAATTGTTGTCGACGACTGCTCAGCCAACGTATGTCTCGGAACATCGATCCTAGAGCCAGAAGATTGATCGGTTAAAGGTACTTTCAAAACATCCTATGATCACACGTCACCGTATCGAACCTAATGCCACCTATCGAATTTAGCATCATACCGCTCTTGAAATCCCTCCGTTTGCAAAATGCAAACCTCATACTACCGTATTGTGTTCAAAAATGCAGTTGAATGAGAAGTGCTGTAGTAGCACAAAACTTGATCTCGTTGTTGATTCTTCCCGGTTTTTTGTCCGAATCCGATGGCTACAGCATTGAAGATGGACTAGGGAGTTCCCTTATTTTTCTTTCCCGTAGCATGAAAGCTTAGGGAACAAAATATCCATTACGTCTTCCCATTATTTGGAAATGGAATTTATTCCCCGAGGAACATTCGTCAAATTTTTGCTAAAAAAGAAGTCCCAGATTACTACTATTGAAGAGACTTCCAAGATGGTAAGTGTAATAGACGAGGAGAAACGACCGGAAATGGAGGTAGGAGTTCAGCAGAAATGAACCGGATATAAATTGTTCGAAGCACAGTTCTACGCAGTGGAAAAGGAGACAGCACTGAATTGTGGATCTCTCCGGAATCATTCTATATGGCAAGCTTGCAGCCTGAAGCAACTTGGCAACTTATGATTTGAATAAGTAAAAAAAATTATGATATATTTTGGAATCCCAGATATCCAGGACACTCGTTCTCAGTTTCAGAGAGAAATACGGATTTTATAATCTTCATTTGAAGATGATAAAATTAAGAAAAAGTTTTTGAAGAATAAAAATTTAGACGTAGGAAAGATGTTACTAACTTGAGCATTATTACAAATGTTCGGAACTATTTCACTCAATAAGAGGCTACAGCAAACTATACTTTTCATTCATTCATAATGTTCTTTCTAAAAAAATATGGATGCTTTATTCAACTGCTGCTTCCTCTTGAAGCGCGGCAATCAAATTTTGAATATCCATTAGACTAATATTTTCCTTGTCATTATTATTCAGTGTTGACTTAAAGCAAACAACCAGTACTAAGCGTCACGCTCTTTAAAAATAGTCAAATGAAATTTTGTACAAAAATATGACCTTATTCGTAACAAAGATGTAACAGCACAGCAAGCAGCCACAAAACTTAAATTCGATTTCCCCGATTTCTCCGCAGCTTTCTAAAATTTCATTCATGGATGTAAATCCCTTCGTGAGACTAGTAGTAGTCTTTTTCCGTACACCCAGCAGTCATCTCTTGAAAATTTACCATCATCCCGAACTAACTGAAAGATTTCGTTTGAACAACTGAACCAAATCGTATGACTACTCTATTTCTACAGTTTAGAGCTGGAAATAAGATGACTGCTTGCATACGGCTTCAAGTGGTACCACATGTCGAAAGTTTATGGCGGGATGAGTATTGTACCATCTGAACAATTGCAGTACATCATCAGAACATGGAGAAGCAAAGCTAGAACGGAAGGTTGTTTGTCATCCTGCTTTGCTATAAAGATTACGCTCTTTTATCAAATTGCACCAATTTCGAACCATGATAGATACACGGCTGACCTTGACCTTTAAACTGAACCAGAATCCATCATATATTGCTTTGCATTGTAAAATGATTGATTAGCACATAGTTTGTTAGACAAGTTATCACAAAAAAAAAGTCACGATGAAAGTTCTAATGGATAATCTGTCTTTAAAACATTGAACTGCTTTGTAAACGAACGGCATGTATTTATCATGTTGGATTTTCTAGTGCAGGAACCTGGCAGGTGCAATTATCCCATTAGGTGGTTCCTAGTTACTTCCGACCCTTGCATATTATATGCACTCTCAAACATTAGGTAACTTTTCCAATTAATAAATCAGTTTCACTTCAAAATAATAACGAAATCAACAAAGTCAGACTACCCATCCTGTAATATCTTACTCAAGTCCATCACTTCCCGCCAAATGAGGGGACATGGTGGAAAAAGCATGCCATATCTAGCCCTGGCTTACTCTGCTCCACCACAACACAAACATTTCATCCCATTACGGTTACAACACGATTTATCGGCGGTGCGCTGGGTTGCTGCACAGGACCACCCACGATGCTGGCCAACGACGCATCGCCGCACCGCTGGTTGACTTCCAATGCTATCCTGTCATCCCTAAAATTAGAATTTAAGTAGTGGTGTTAGCCTTATCGTTTTCATTAACACGTAATCAAAAAAAAATGAGTGACGGAACAAACAAACATTATGCTGAACCATTGCTCTTTTCCTGCCTCCATTCGTATTGCCTTCTATTCCTGTTATTTGGTGGGACCATGTAATCACGAAAATCGGAGTTCTATTCAAGCTAGCTTGTTCCAGTACAAATATGGAATAAATGCTTTCCAGTTGTCATCAATTTGAGCACATTGTGACTGCGTCGGAATATGCGCCTTCCGAAATTTTTTTTGCAGATTCTCGTCAACGGTAATTAGGAACACAAGGTTAAGCTGATGGAACACACAGGTTCATATCTTGTTAAACTAAGTGGAGTGATTCCTTTATTGTTCCGTCATCTGAGACGCAAGATGTATAACAGTTCTATAGATAACAATATCCTCAACCAGATTTGGTCGTTGCAGTCTAGCAAATCTTTTGCGATACGACTAGGCTCATCTCAACCCTTTGTAGATACTCCAGGACCTGTGTAACTTGGGTCAATATGCATCAACTAATGTTTTTCGACTCCAGACCTCGATTCGCATTTCTGAATCTTTACATTTTGATACACAATATCAGACATCAGTCACAACTTATATGCGGCATGTTAAAGAGTGGAGCGGAATGTTTGGTATATGTTGTGCCCAGACTCCTCCACGGAAGCATTTATGTTGATCTGATTAGTCATTTAGGTCTGGACTCATTCCTACCAAATGTGGCTGATCATCTTGTTCATACATCATTGTCGCTAACGAACATGAAATGGTGCACTTTTCTTAAAATATATATGAATTGATTACTGGTGCGCTTTTCTTCATATATGTCCCTCTCATCCATTGAAATCTGTTTCCGTTATCGGATCATAGGTCGGAGCACGACAAAACATAAAGCAAACAAGGTTACTACTAGATTGTGGCCGCAAAGACGAGGCAGTCCATGAAATCATCAGCAGCAGATCAGCCAGTAAATGAATGTAAATAGACAGCTCAACAGCCGATATAAGTTTTTTTTTGAAGTCGGCTTACACCAGAAATATGTGTTGCTTTGGGTGAACAATTACATCGTTAAGAAATACGTTGCACTGAACGGTTTCCGTGATATATTTTCATTGCAAGACTTAATAAATTAATACATCCTCAAAGCGAAAATTTCAATGAGTTAGTTATTTCAGGAGGCTCAATATTACACTTTACAACAGTTACGAGAACACGTCTATACAATGAACTCTTCCAAGAAATCATATTAGATTAGATGCTTTTCCTCTCATTTCACCGCCGATCGGAATCGTGAATTCTTGTCCAAACTTTTTATATCAGACTAATATACCATAACTGCACCGGTATATAGCAAGAACTGTCACATGTCGGTTCCAAGTAAAGACTGTTTCATCGTCTAGGATTACTACGCTTAACGAGTCTTACTGAGGATGAGTTATGATACACCTTTAGATTGCAGTTGCTCTTTGTATTATTTTTCGTGAAATAATATGTACTTTGGCACTTGCTTGATGACCCATACCAACATTTCCAGCTTTAAGAACCAACGATTTCGTCTTTGGGAAATGAAAACATTTATCGTCGTTAAGTTTTTGCAACTCAGCAAGTAATTGCTGTGTTCCAGCTACATCTCCTGGAGATATTCTCAAGTTCATAGTGATTTAATAGTGCGTGCCCAGTAAGCACTCACTGAATCTCTAGAAAAGTATTGCAATGATGATGTTATGAGAAATATGCGGAAATAACGAAAATGAGGATTGAAGTCGAAAGATATCGACTCCCAAGCGATGAGTATAATCTCGAGCATATTTCCCTTCCAACTGGTTTTCACGGCCAGATTTCTGCAACTTATTGGAGTATCCCAGTCAAATCATCAAGCTTATGGGCCTCAAGTAGGTGAACTTCACCCAATGTTCCAGCTCGTCAGCACTACCAGACCACAAAAACTATATCGTCAGCACTACCAGACCACAAAAACTACTATTCTTGTTCTCAAATTTGTTGAGTTTAATTCAGCATTTAGACAGATATAACCTAACCAACTCATAAGGCAACTTATGAGAAATAAGGCAATGAAATCGTTCATAAGGATCAATGATGCGAATGGAGAACGGGACAATAAAGTGAGCAAACTGATCCATTAACCGAATGCTTTGAATGTAGCTCACATCCTCATGAATCCTTCTGTGATATCTTTCAGTTTTGCGTTTGTTTCAAGTCCATTTCATGGTACTACCGCTTCTCATTCCAAACCAGTGATAATAACTGCGGAAATATGTACGATCAGTTCAGGATGCACCCCATATACCACCAGAGAATCCAGCACCCCACAGTCTTCGTTTTCCAGTTGTTTTTGGCTTCCCATTATTGAATGGCCTGCAATGGAACCTATCATTTTTAAAACAAAGCACTTCAGGATATAAGCCCACAGTGTCATAAAATAATTTATGGCAACTGATTTTTACCGTCAAATAAAAGGCTAGAAAATGAACAATTTCATAGTCTAGCTCTCGATACCACTTTCACTGTAAGCAAATCGATGTTACTAGTGTTTCTCTGAACTATACGTCGTTCTGGAGAAACAAAGTATTGCGAATAGTCAATTTTAGACCTATCGCTAATAGGTGCTGCTATGACATTGCTACAGTACTTTATTTTTACAGGATCCGAAATGAATCCTTCAGCTTCGGTTTTGTGCAGAATGGATAAACGCAATACCTTGCAGAAGGCACATGAACTTCATTTTAAAATACTCGAAATTTCGGTGAAAATCAGGAAACGAACATTTCTAAACAAATGATGGGCACAGTGGGCACGTTAACATTGCGAAGAAACTAGTTGCAGTAAAAATAAACCTTTTGTATGCGATGGTAACTATACAAAAGAAAAATTAGTCGTTATGTCTGATTTTGACATCTGATTGCAAACAAGTAGCTAGTGGTGAGAATGCTGGTGATTAGGAAAGTGATAGTTATGGAAGAAGAGCAGAAAATTATGAAACGACCCAATGATTGACATTATTTGACTCCGGGTTTAATGTTACAAAAGCATTAGCGAAGAAAAAAGCAAATGAAATAAGCCCACTTCACCTCCAGGATGTCTTTTTGTTGATGCACGTGCCAATGTA
>NW_018108337.1:78746-80835 GCF_000183805.2 Loa loa | reverse complement strand
GAAGGCGACGGCAGAGAGCAAGATGGATACGATGATAACAATAAATGCCCAGTTAGGTACATGTTCACGAGCCTTCGATCCTTCTCCCATAGTAGAAACCGTTGGTTGTCTTGCCTTCACATCCATTATATTTAATAATTCAGCCACCAGTTGTTCAGCTTCCGCACTTCCGTACTTTTCCCTGAGCTGAAATAAGTGCTGGTATTTCCTATACTGCCATATCTTGCGATCAAACATCGAAGTCGATGCAATCACCATTTCTGTTTTTTTTGTAAGTATAGTTTTATACCATTAAGCCTCAATGAACAATAAAGTATTGAAATTGATAAGTGTAAAGTAAAATCGAAAATAATTTATGTCAATTGAGTTTCTCCCACAGCAGGCTTCTCCCACAGGAGTAGGACATCCAAAAAATCTCCTTTTAGTTGCTACTTTTTAAATAATCTATTACCTGAATTTAGCTTTTATTCATTACCTAACGAAATGAAATACTCCTTTTACTTCTTTTGGTACCTTTCTTCCTTTCATTGTCATTCTCAGAAGGCTATCTAGCATATTCAGGCAACATCTTGAAAAAGCTGTTTAAATTCAATTAACTAAACTACAAAACTTTAACCATAGAACTTGCAAAAACAGGAAAGCATTAAAAGAAAATGAGAACCCATTCCCCATTTACGTCATCTCTTATCCACAGCCCTCTTCTCAAGCTTTTAATCAATTAAAAGGAAATTACTGTTATCCTTCATCATTCAAGTACCTTAATGCTATGGAGGAAAAGTAGAAAGGTGCAAACTTGAAACATAAAAGAAATACGCGCTATGCATCAAAGTTCACAATTCTATTTTAAATTTTAACGCTGATTGACGAAACTATTCTACTACAACACTTAAAATTAACGTGACAACTAATCTGTTTTCAAAATGTCAGTAGTGACTCTCATCGACTGAATATATTCTGTGAATGAATGATTTTCAGTGGCGCACCCTAAACAAGTTTGTTGAGAAAGTACTAGCAGAAGAGATAGCTTAGGCCCTATTTATTTTCACTCTCTCTGCCAGGCCCTTCTCCGCCTTGCCTTTTCAAACTTTCTCATTGATTCCGCAATTTCCTCTTCGCCAATCACACTTCTGCCGATGCATTGACAATTCCATAACCAATTTACACTTCTTCTTTTAAATTATCATTAACGAGTATCTGGTAGATCGCTCATCTCTAATGCATGAATAAATTTTCAATAAACTTGCTCCAAACACACAGCACAAGAAGGACGCATACGCTCAGGATGAATGAAATGCTTTTATCTTGCAATTTGCTTCTTCATCCAAATGTCAGATATTGTGGCTACTGGGTCATAGACAGCAGACAGTCTTTTTAGACCTTATGAGGACAGTATACTCAACAGATTGGTACTGGTGGAAGAAAACTAATGATAAATGATAACATAATACATCAGTGACAATTGTTGTTTTTCCAGGACACTAGGGAAAACCATGCGGAAAAACAGCATAAAAGAATGTCATTCAGGAATGAGTCATTTGCTTCTAATATCACCCTCGAAAATACCATTAAACTTCCCTTAAATCCTCCACGAGCGACATGTTTTCGCGAATTAATAGTGTTTTAAATACCAGCCCTTATTTTATTTATTTGCTAATGAATTCAATTTTTTCAACAATGCCGTCTAACATCTGCTATCATTTTAAAGAGTCCGAAATGCAGTTGCAGATTCGATTTAACACAAATGTAGTGGTAACACGAGTACTTATAAATTGCCCTCAACTACTATAACTTCATCTGATGACTGGCCACCTTTAAGCAGAAAAAATCAAATCTGTTTGATTGCTTCCGTCTTGCATCATACCAAATCATCACTGATGAATCATGCCGAATATTTTTTTGCACAACCTCATTTACATGTAACGTGAAGTCGGAAAATCAACGTTTTTTATAACTCGCCATCGGGATTTAACATGTAAAAATGATATTGGTGTTGTCCACAGAATTGCGCACGACCTCACAACACTAAATGTTAAACCAGAAGTACGTGGGCCTATAATGTAATGTAGTAATTAATAATTAATTAATCAAT
>NW_018108337.1:68370-78275 GCF_000183805.2 Loa loa | reverse complement strand
AAACAATATATATATATATATATATATATATACATAATGAGCTGGTAAACGGTATATCGTGTCCCGAATCTTGCGTAATATTTGGCTACACAGGAACATATTTCTAAATTGCCTCTATCAGTTCTCTCACCAGAATCTGTTAATAGCTAAACGAACACCTCTTATTATTCATTGAACACGTGCTGAAGAAACAATACTAATCAAGAGGTTATTTGTGTGAGGAAGATGCCTCTTATTTCCGATTCCTTTCAGATGCACAATATCTGTTCAGCCGAACATTTCAATCAAAAGTGTTCCTAAGAAGTTTTGGTATGGCAGAAAGATACAACCTCATTGTCTGCAGGAAAATCACAAAGTAATCTGCGACGAAAGCTGTGGGAATTACGACCTGGTAAGATCGCAATTGCAGTTGACCCCATAGTGCACTTGTATTGCGACGAACGGATAAAACTGGAATAAGCTTCCACTGATGAAATAGAACAATCAGCGCGTCAAAATGACACGATAACTTGTCTGCCCATTTTACACTCGCCATCTCTGCAAGTTCACTCCAGTTTTGCCTTGAACTGCATTCCACCATCGCCAAAATCACCGTTCCTCTACAGATAGAAGGTCCATTATTTTACCCAGTAATGCGCCTTTTCTAGCAGTGTCACATTCCGAGAAATAAATACAAATAATTTCCATTTTCTTTTTCCAACATTGAAGGGAATGGTACCTAAGAATCAATGAACACTCGTAACCAGTATTTACATAATATTTTATTTATTCAAATCACCTTCTTCCCATAATTTCTGTCGGTCGTGAAGGCCTCCTATCAGCCTCTCGTTGGCTTCCATTTAAGCACGGTTCAAATCTGAAATCAAGTCTATAAAATCACTCTCAATATATCTACATAGGTACAAATCTGGAATCGATTTGAGTATTGATACACTGGCGTGAATACGTGACACGTGACACAATGCAGAAAATATATATGAATGGACCCTTCTTCCCTATCTTTATTTGTATGTATTATCATATATTTTATACATTTTTCCCATTATTATCACGAAACTTGTTGAAAAAATGATAAGGAATATTATATAGTGGAAGCGAAGTTCAATTAAAAGACGAAGAGTTCAATTAAAAGGCGATATGCAAATGATGTTAAAACTATCGTTAAGCAAAAAAACCTGGAAGATATCTGCCTTTCAATGCTGTTAACAAGATGCTCGCTGTATAGAAAGGGCGATATGCAAATGTGAGTCGTATAGTAGGAGCAGCTTGTACATTCCGAATCTATTACAAAAATCCGTCTGGAGCTTACTGAATTCCAAACCAGTGCTGCAGCCACTATAAGTAATGTTCGCCTACCAACACATTGCATCCGAAAAATCACCTGGAAGAGAACAAATGCTTTCCAAAGGACAGGGAAAAAAGGTGTGCACTTGTACAGCAAAATACGTCCACATTTAGTCATCATGAAATTTATTCCTAAATCGAATGGATTTGAGAAATGGGATGACACACTGCCAAAATCAAATCCCGAGCCACTAGCAGACATGCGGATAAAATTACATATTTGTGGGTAAACAAATCTGATGCATAACTGGAAGTGTGAGTGAAGCTGGAAAGCTTAAATAAGGTTGCAAAACAAAAGTTACCCTCAACTAACCATATCTAGCTCTCTTTCTCTCAAATGATTCCATTATGCATTCGACGCTTTTCTGCCACTTAAAATAATGCCTACAACTTGTTCTTCCTTATATTGCTACAGCAATATAAGTTCCATTCAACCTTTGCAAAAGGTACCATCTTGTGTTAATTTTCGACAACAGCAATAGTACATGAAGAAATAAAGTACAAGAAAGGAACAAATGAGATATCTATCTTTCCAAGGAATACTACGAAAAGCAGTGAAATACGAATGAGCTTGATGGCACCTTCCCATATCCTTTCATTTATAATTTAATATTGTCTTCTGCATATATTATTCACCCTTCTTCCTTCATTTACCAAAAACTATCACCAGAAGATGCAATATTTGCAGCATGCATCATTACAACCTAATTTTATGCAAAAAAGAAAATGTAGAGAAGAAATAGGCTCATTATACTCATTACTCTATCTTATTTCTTTATTCCCTGTACATGTTCCAGTTTTACTTTCGCTACCATAAACGTCTATTTGCAAGATAGAAATATCCACCACTCCGAAAAAAATCTAAGATGAGCTTATCAGAAACTGGCTTCTGTAAAATTCAGGCACAGCGAAAATTGAGGATGCATGAATGGAAGAACTTGATTAGTAGAAAAGTTTATGCAAAGACGTTCTGTTGCATCATCACTCCTTGCCTTTATAGCGACGTAAGTGGGAAAAATTATAGCAGAAACTTAATAATTTTTTTTTTGGATCTTGCAATTATACGATGACAGTCAGCCTTCGTCAATGACCTGACTTCAGATCAAAGTCATTAAAACAAAACTGGTAATCAAAAAACATCACATTTTGATGTACATCGAAATATTGCCTTATGAATATCGCTTTTATAACAGAAAAGGTATTCTTTGATGCTTGCATATGTGAAAGGAAGTCTGGAAATCTTCCAAAATGCTTTCTCTTATGGAGCTTTTTTTCTTTCGTAGAAATAACCCGAAAAATCAGCAAAATTCAAACAATATTTGTGCGCAATAGGAGGAAACTTCTCGGGAAAAAAGAAAATGACGAAATTGTTTAATGCAATCTAACTTCATAATATGTATATCAAAAAAATTTTTTCAAAATATTGGAAGTTTTCACTTTATTTGAATAAAAACTGATTAGTGGCAATAAACCAATTACCCTAGAAAAGTTTCGGATCGAGGAATAAATCCAGAAACTAAGCAGAATGTATATAAGTGAGAAGCCTATCTAAAAATCTAAAGATTGAAAAATTTATAAGCTTATTATCCATCATACCGATGTAGTAATTTTCGAAACATTTCACCGCATAGTCTTTTACCATCATTTCACTACTTTGTCATCATCATATTATCACTGTATCCTTATTAGGTCATCGTTATATTATGATTTTGTAAGCCCAGTAATATCATAATACTATGTATAATTCGTGATCATTATGGAGCAATTTAATATGTGACAGAAGAAAATTTTACAGAAGTTGCCTTTTTAAAGCATAGGACGAAATTATACATTTGTCCCCTTCAACTCAATCTTAGTTTTTATTTCGCGCTTCTCTTTCAATTTCTCCCATAAAAATAAAAAAAAAAAGAAGAAAAAACGGATTAAAAAAAAAAAACAACATAAAATGCGGAAAAAATATAAAAATGCAAATAGACTTGTAAGGGCTAAAGGACTGAACTCTTTCCCTCATAGCTGGAAATATCAGCACAACGAATTGGCTGTAATTCACATAAGTTCTACTCTTGTACAGCCGCCAAGTTATCGGCATATTTACAGTGAATGAAGACAATGAACGCAGTGAGCTCAAACTCGTGACATATAGTTTCAAATATTTGGAGTCTTTTTTTTTTACTTTAAACATTCTTAAACGAGCAATTATCTGAATAATTCTAAGGGACATTGAAAATTTCAAAGCGTCTCTTAAATCAATTTAGAAATTAATCTACAATTTAACGAAAGAGAAAATTTCTCAGAAACAGATGTAAAAACGAGTGATTTATAACTTTTTATGGAAACAATTTTCGGTTTTCACTAAGAGATACTGGAACAAAGTTCTAGGTAGCCTTGGAATTACCACGCGATCTGAAGCAAAAACAGAAAGAAGTCTGAAGCCATCAAAAGGTATGGAAAGAAATTTTTGGAAATTCTTCTTTCAAACTTAAAATTAAAGTGATGATGAAGCTCATATTGAAAGGTAGAGATTAAGCCTGGAAGCTTTTTATTCAAATTTATACAATTCCGTTTGAAACGACCTAACCCCAAGTTCAACCTTAAGCTTGATTGTATGTATAAGAAGTCTAAGATTGAGTCCGATTTTGAATCCCCGCCTAATTGGAAATGCAAATTTAGTCCCAAGATGAAATTTAGAAGAAAAGTTTTTGTTTTAGATGTCACATCATTCTTTGCACTTGCGTAACATGCTATTGAATATCACTTGTCACAAGTGAAACAAAACAAATACCGAAATAGTATTTAGACCCAGTTAACTTCTCTTCCCTGGACTTTCTCTTCCCAGTAAACTTTTCAAATTACACGCGCCAACGTAAGCAGTCCTGAAGTGATTGTATGCAACACTGTCGTACCTGAGACGCTATGAAAATTAAGTCTGCAATTTCCAATACAATTCCTCCGTTCCTTTTCTGTCTACCGTCACTTTCTTTCCTCGTTCACTTTTACTCTAACTATCTGGTATGAATCATGTCATCGTCTGATACCGTGGCATTCTCCGATATCCCTGTAGAGGTCTCGCGCTTGTGGAAAAGGGAAGTATGATCAGTGTTTGTACGAGTGCGTGAATCTCCGTTGCAGTCTTTTGGTGGAGTTATTCAAATTTTCATAGTCATTTTGGGAGCAGCAGTTAGATGACTTGGCAGTTTTAAGTAACTTCGGGCATGCATTACGTTTCATTTTTGTGGGGTTAACGGTAGCGGTCGTATTCTGTTGTGCGCGCTTAGCTGTTCGAATCTAAGTGCATATTGCTATGCATATAAATAGTATTTGTATTAGTACTAAGTAATAGTGAGAACATTATTGACTCTGTACTGATGAATTTCATCTACAGCACGTTGTGCATGACAGTAATAATAATGTGGTGTAACGAATTAACAGGTCGCAAACCGTCTTGTACGGCTATATGCGGGGTTTCGCGAAGAGGAGCGAGCATGACTAATTATGGTTCATTCGCTCAAGGAGATGGATTTTTCACCGATGAACGGAGCAGGTTGATTTCATCTCTCTCATCTTTCGAAGTTTTCTTCCTTTTAGGTCCTTTTTTACCAGATTATCTATTCCTGTTCAAGCTTTTATTCTAGCCATGTGTAATTCAGAGTTTCCTTCATGTTTAACCTTGCGATTATTTCGAAGGATTGATGAGGAAGACTTCGCGTCAACCGGGCAGCAGCTTCCTTCTAGCAACGCCGTGAAGCAACTGCCTGCTACAAGCTTTGGGCAAAATTTTCCACCTTGTACCAGCCAAAATATCGGAAATCTGCAGCTTCCAAACGAAGATATTTGCGCACCAGATCTTGAAGACGTTAGGCGAGCCGCAAAACGCTTCATTGAAACAACTATTAGTAATACATATGGTTAGTTTGTTTAGGTGTACCTTTGAGTTAGCCGAAATGTTCCGTGCTTGTTAGGAAATAGCAGTAAACAGATTCTGATTTAACCTATCGATCCCTTCTTTTTTTTCTGATCTCCTTCACTGTTATCAGGTTCCTATGGGCTTTATAGTCGAAAGGATGTTGTATATTTGGACGATATTTTGGTTATATCGCTACTATGAAAACTATCAAATTGATCCATCCATTTACTCGTAGATGTGGCTTTCAATAAACTGGAACTTTTCCTTATTCTAAGTTGAACAAAAGAAATCAGAAATGACCTCACTTGATTTCCATGACATCATGCATGACTAACCTCGTTCCTACCTTACCTTTTGTCGCACTGCAATCAGATGTTCAGGTTGGAACCAGTGGAAGCTGGTATTTCAGGCTTACAAGAGCAATTTGTGGAAAAGTGGGACATCTATAGTGGTGATGTTGAAGATGCCGAATTTGCTCATGTTTTGGACAACCTGCCGACCTCCTACGATGATTTCGAATCAAAAGTACTTATACTTTTAAATCTGAAAACTAATGTGTTTTCAAAGTTAGATGAGCTGTTTTTGTTTGGTCTGAACATTTAGTTTGACCTTATTGTTTTGCAGGAACTACATCTTAAATTAGAACGCAATTTGTCAAGTCCATTAATGACTTGTCAAAGTCCTAATGCAGATTCTGGGCGTGTTTCTGCTGGTTCAAGTTTGACAAAATCTTCTAACATGTATCTTTGTGATGCTGGAAGTAACCCACCGGATGCAGATGACCTTGAAGTACGTATCTTTTTCATATGCTGTGCAGTGAAGTACTTTTTTTTCGTGAGATATGCAATATTCAGAATGTAATTCTTATTAATTCCGAATTTCCAGGTTGCGATGATCAATCAATCGTTCGAGGAACAACAAAAGCAAACTAAGCTGTATGCCAGTCCCGGTTTAAAAGATCTGTTCTATTCACAGCCAAATACTACTGAGGATCGCGTTGCAGTCAAAAATTTTGACAAGGAAGCAATTAATACTGCAAAACACTCACTGCTAATTGCCTCAGATACTCACAAAAATAATTGCAGTGAGGGACCACTCTTTCCTACGGATTTACTGCTTACCGGTGTATCTACAAATTCAATCATTTCCAAAGAATCACTGACAGGTGGTTCACCATGGAGTGTCTGCAAAGGTTGAAATTTCATACTGTGGGATTTCGATTTTACTGCTGAGCATTTTCGTTTGTAATATTGCTTGCTGTTAGGCATTCAATTTTGTTGACATTTTAGTAACATATCTCATTTGCAGAAAAATTTGCAAAAACAGAGCTTGGAACACTGGCAGCGATTAAGTCATCCGATATTCAGGAAGTTGCAAGCAATTCGATATCACCCAAAGCTAACACTGGATTCGGTTCAGGTTTGCAATTCCCACTGTTTTTTCTGAGCTAGTTGAAAAGCATTATGCGTAAAGTGTAAGTCGGATTTTTTTTGGCAGTTTTGGACGCCCGAATTTCCATTTGATGGAAAATTGGTTACTATTAACCTACTGACGTAATCTTCTAGATGAGAAAATGTAGGTTACCTCAATGAGTATGCATCCTTCATTTGTCGCAGGTTCTCTCATTTTATCTGCCGTGTTAGGTTTAATTTTTAGACGACTTCGAAAGTATCGAAGAATTTGATTATAATGGTGGTTCTTTCATCATAGAAAAAGTGATTCTTAATGATACTTCTTTCTGAGGTGGTAATTAATGAAAGGATAAACAATCATTGAGGAGATGGTAGTGATGATACCATTCAGTCACCCATTTTCAGAATCTTGAATATCATCGTCAGCTGAGTGCTAACATTTTTTAGCATGTAACGTTTTTAGTGTCATGATTATTTATGAATATCTTTTAAGCTTCGCAAGAGGCATTTGGAAGTTCACTTGTTGCAATGAAAACCATGTCAGCTTCGATGGGATCTCAGCATGTGAAAGGACCTCAGGCAAACATGTTTATTTCATTGTGCCATTTTCCAGGATTTTAAAAGAAAGCGTGAAAAAAAAAATCGATTTTTCTAAATGCATTGCATTCTGTTGAGGCATTTTAGAGATTTTTTCACCTGTTATTTTCCACTATCATTTTGAAAACGATAGGTTTTTCCTTGAATCAACTTATTGCAGAGACGGATAAAACTTAGACTAGTCTTTTTTTTTACTGTAGCTTTTGCGATTCACTTTAGTTGTGCTTTTTATTAGTTTACTCTTCAGAAAACATGGGTGGTAGTTTGGATGGCATTTGTGTGCAGCTTCATGACCTTCAGACTTGAATTGTCTACGTAAATTTTTAAAAATGCATTTTCTTCGTAGCGATTTTAGCTATGTTTGCAGGATACTTCTTCAACATCTGTAGCAGATGACAGTATGGATGCTACTGAAGCTCTAGCTGTAGATGTAGTCGAAAGTCTTTTCGATAGAAGTGCGCTGGCGGAAACTTCATGTACTACAGATTTTGATAATCAGGTTTGTATTTTGATATATTCTGCAATTTCTGTATATTCCTACTTCGAATTGTTTGCAGGCAACGCATGAATTCATACCTAGAATATCTCTTTTTTGAAGTTGTTGCCGTTTGCAGTTTACTAATAATAAAGAAAAGATTATTTCTCTGGTTAATCAGACGAAGTAATGCGATACATACAAATTCAATTTGTAATGAAACCGGAAATGAAACTTCTGTGAACTCAAAATATTTCACAATTTTATATGATTTCTATTCCGAACTGTTTTCAGGATCTGGTAAAATGCAATAATGAAAATGATGTGCTGAAATCAGGCAGTAGTGAGCTAATTTCTTTGACAGAATTAATGGATGGTAAAAAAAAGCAAAAATCGGTAGGTGAAGAAAAAAGAAAAGATGAAGCCGTGGTATCCAGCAGCGGTGCAGTCGATTCATGGGAGGAACTTGATAACGATGACTACAGCTTTAAACTTGTTAATGAGGTTCATATTATCGGTTCCACAGACTGTTTTGTGGGCACACATGAGTTCTTTCCAGTTACACTTCCTTTGAATCAATTAAATGTTGGGAATGGGTAGAATTGTTCAGGCGTATTTCTTCTGTGTAGTGGTATATAACACTGGTCTTCTACTTTTGTAGTTCGTGGAAGATATGAAGTCACAGTTCAGTGTTGTGTGGTTTTTCTAGGTTCCATTTCATATCCATTTTACAGATCGAAATAGCGATGTGTAAGGTAAAGATTCGGAAGCCGAAGATCAATTACTTCACTGGACCTCCTGTTGATCCCTGGGATGATAATTTACTGCCACACGTTTTAGAAGCCTTCAACCTTCCTGTTAGATTTACCGAAGACGATGTAAAGCAAGAATTGGCCAAACATGATTGCGCTGACGTAGCTATTCATCCTGTTGATGACACGCACTGTTTGGTCGTATTTGCCTCTAAAAATGCCGGTAAATTTCAAAGACAATGTTGTAATAAGAGGACTGGAGAATAAATTGAAATCATTAATCTAAGGAAAAGATAAGTTTGATTATAGCACTGCAAGCGATGATTGCTGTTCGACAGCGACAGAGTATTGCTAAGGTGCGACTTCGTTCGTTGTGTGATGCAACCAGGGCTACGCAGGAGAAGGCTCGCAAATATGAAGCACTCCTTCGCCCTCATAAACAGCGTCCTCAAACGACACCTCTTGTTGCTCGCCGTCTCGTCGAGGGCGCTCTTGGCAAACGCTCAAATGTTTCGGCGCAGCAGATCAGCAATGAAAGAAAACAGCTGAAAGATGCGAAAGGTTAGTAAGTGTTACATTCGTGTTTATCCTTTTTCAAAAGAAAAATTTGCTACAACAGTGTTGAAATAGTAAATAAGGAGATGGATTTCCTGGGTAAAAACGATTTAAAATCCATTCAAATTATTTCTTACAAAAAGGTCTTTCAGTAATTGTAAAGGATTGTTTGAGATGTGTGGTTTTATTAATTGTAGTAACGTTTCAGATTTGAAACAAGCCAAAGCAGCAATTTGGGAAGATGGTCCATAAAAATGTTTGGAGCGTGTCATTTGTTTATTTTCTTTGGGCGAATCGAAAAAAAAGTGCAATTGCAGCTTATAAAAGCATTGTAGCTTGTTAAAAATTGGTAACTGGTACAGCTTGCTTTTTTTTGAATGCTGTAAGAAGTCATAATCAGTTTGTCTAGCTTTTCTTCCTGTTCAGCAGTTTGTCTTTTTCATTTCCTAGTATTTGTTTTCATGTCGTAGTTAACATTTTCCCAACTACATTTCGTATTCTTTTGAATGTTTTCATGACGTCACATCCCTTTCACATTATTACATACTTATCTCGCAAAACAAACGTTTTTATCGTGCTATTTGCAGATGTTATGTCATTATCTTTTTGTGAACATGGTTATCAGTATCACTTCGTTTTTTCTGTTTTGGAAATTAGCACTACCCTTTTTTTTACCATCTCCTTTGAAAAGAAAGATTCACATCTGTATGTTTTTTATTTTTGCTACGATTGCTTTTATATTATTGCACTTTTCATAGGTTTCTGTTGATACGTACCTTTTGGCTGATCCTAAAAAGAAGGGTTTTGTTGTGAAAAAAGATATTAACAAGTCTTACATTCGCCAAGTCTTACATTATATATATATA
>NW_018108337.1:63029-68048 GCF_000183805.2 Loa loa | reverse complement strand
TATATATATATATATATATATATATATATATATATATATGGAAAATGCGTCCAAAAATCTGCGGTTTGCTACTTGGATGCAGGATGTTCTGAATTACTGGACATTTAACCCAGCAGTTGTGTTAGTGTATTCGTCTCAATCTGTTATAAAGCTGCACTTTATTAAAGCTTCAGTGCCTGGGCTAGGTTAATTATTTGAGATACACTGCGTTGTTCACACCAATTTTAAACAGTTCCATTATAGTTTTTTTTATTCGTTGGGAATGCCACTACCTACATTTGTCATCAAACAAATGTTTTGCTGATGTGATGATTATCTGTAACTATTAGCGGTCAAAACAGCGCTTGTGCACACGATAAGGAGCCTTATTTTCCGACACGTTTTTTGTTTTGCTTGTTCTATGTCGAAGTTTTTTTCTTTTGTAGTGTTGTCTTGTAAATTTTTCAGTTCTTTTCACGCAAAACTGTGATTTGTGCTAGCAACTTTCTGTTTTTTGCTGTTCGCTTGGCACTCTGAATAACTTTCTTTTCCTCGAATGACGTAATTTCTTCACAGCACAGGCCTTGGGCTTAAATTTGAGTTTCGGATGTTTTGTTTTTCAGTTTTGTTCCTTTTTAAAGTTGAGTTCTACCCAAAATTTCAACCCAGTACTTCAATTTCATGTCTGTGTTTGTATGTGCATGTGTGATATGTACCATCAGTTTTTTCATTTTTTGGTCAGTGAGCTCGTCGCGGATTGTGTTGTTCTTTAGATCACTGTAAGAGAGGTGGGCGTCTTGTAGTGCAACATTTTTTTTGAAAAATTTGCTCTGATTTGGTAGTGTTGCTACTGTTGAATTCATTACCATCGTCTTCAATAATAAAGTTCTGTAGAATTCTGAAGATTTTGTTACAGGTGAACAAACAGGATTACAGGACATCTGATATTCTTGCTGGATTCATCAGTGTTTCGATGTAAGCCAAAATCCAGGATGAATATAGTAGCGGAGTTAGAACAACAGCGGATAGGATAGCCGATTCTTGAAGAAATTAGTAGAGTTGAGGTTCTAGTCATTAAAAAAGTGTATCCACGGTATATGGAGATATTCGGGAAGTGTGATGGGTTATGATAGATCGTTCAAGCATATGAATGAGTTTCGGTCGCTAAAGGTCTCTATGCGATACTATATTTTAAATTCGGATAAAATTTAGGAATATGGTATGGTGTTTGGAAGGGTGACTTTTGTGAATTCTGTTGTGGTTAAAATTATTTCCGTGCAGGGGAAAAAATCTGGAAGAATTGAGACATATTTCTTTGTTCTTCAAACATGCATGGACCAATTTTATACGGATTTGTCAGTAAAGATAAAATCATAGTTGTGCAGAGCGTCCGTTCTTCATGGATGCTTGGCCCGATTGTAAGAAAAGGGTAATAAACATCTTGAAATTCGAAAAGTTTTTATTTCTTGTGTGCTCTGAACTATCGATTTGGTAATGGACAAATGGGTTTTTTCGTTGATGTCAAGTGTCGAATGATAAAGTTTTTGTGGTATTGTTCTGTACCACTCCCAGTTTTTCATCTTTTGTTTACTATTGCTGCCATCTCTGTATTACTTCTATCGAAGATGTAGGTAGTTCAAGATCTGAGACAGGTTATTGATAAGAACGACGACAATAAGTATTCAATAAATGATGGTTTGGATCAATGTCCAATGACGATCTTAACCAGTCGTCCTTTTCATTTCTGCTTCATCACAATACTTTATCCTTATTTCCTCATCTTCCATTTAGTTCGAAGCAAGTAGCTGTTAACTAATGGATGTTTTTGTCACTCGGGGATTTTTTTTCTAGGAATACATTTACAGAGTTTTATTTTAAGATACCCAGTAGAAGATATCTGAAGTAGTCAAACTGCATTCTACTCTTGTTCTTTAACAAGTCATTTATGGTGGAGCAACTTTTAATTTATAGCTTTTATATCTTTTATAAGTTGACACGCGTGGCGATCCAATGAATTCCCTGCTGACATTGTTTTACATGATTGACTATTTGATGCGCTCCTAAAAAGTTGCCAATTCCTTGAGGTGATTTGTTTTCTTCCTCCTGAAAAAAAAAAAAGTAACGAGTAATTTAATTGAAAGGTTTGCGGCTCTCGAGAGAATTCACTGATAAGATTGAAGTTATTTTGAAAACATTTTATATGTAATTGTTGTAAAAAAAATATGTTTTTTACACTATTAACTGTATTTTGATTACTAAAAATGCGTAATCGCATATGAATTTTGTTATTGGTATGTCATTTGCATATTAAATGGAATTCCTCCCTGGCTTGTACTGTTGGAAATGATAGGACCAGATAAAAAGCATACAGATTATTGAATTATGATGGCGTGTTTGTATTTGATCAGGCTGATGATTACAGTATACATTTTATAAGACTTACCTATTATTTGAGACCTCATCATTTTACACGTAGCTTCATCATGATAATTGCTGAAAAAAGGCTTCGTAAGGAGGTTTACTTGATCAGTTGAAGCGATTAGAATTTGGTATAATGATCGGCTAATCGATGTTATGAGTGCACTGTGATATTCACGTACGGTAGTGTCAGTTGAGTTGGTACAGTTGCGCCATTAATGAATACGATGCAGTAAGTGACTGGATGATTTCGGTAGTTTAGTGATAGAAATAGTATCACTGGAAGAAATTTCCATCCTTTTACTATGTCTTATTACTTTCTTTTTATTCCCAATTAATTTATTAAATGCAGGCAATTTGGTTTAATTTTAGTATTGAAATAATTTTAAGAAAACCTGATCACGTGTTACTGCGCTTGCAGAAGTACTACAATGTGAGAGCTCTTTTGCTAAAACATGCAACAATCTTAATTGAGTAAATAATAAAATCCTTTCCTTTATCAGAAAAAAAAGAAAATGTTTCACTTCATTTCAGAGCAGATCACCTGAATTTTCAGCAGCAACTTACTTCAATATTGGAATTGGAAAAAAGGATGATCTTTAAATATAAGATTATTTCAATTCAGTTTATTCCCGTCATTCCATCATTCAGCACAAGTCGTCTCCTGATAATGCATACTTCCTGGTACACCGGCTTTTGAAATAGATTCATCATTCCAGATGTAAGCTATCCACTGGTCACGGCAATGGGTCATTTACATCCAGTTTTTAGTAACAATGAAATAGAGGATTAATTAGACCAGATTCATTTAATAAACAGGAATTCGTTTACATAAGCAATAGCTGAATTATTGCGAAGCAACATTTGTTTACTTGAACACATATAATACATAACATTTTTCGAATAAATTACCCTAATATGTTTGGATGTGCAACTTGGTAAGAGAAAATATGCATTAGACACTTGAGCGTTGTTGATTGATGAGGTTATATTTTATATGAAACGCGTTTTATTGATCAGTGAAAAGTGGAAGAGGTCTATGGTTGACTAGGACTGCTGCAATGGGGAAGCTATGGAACGGGGAGAGAGAGGTGGAGCAGGATGCTGCTACTACAAACGCTAAACGCTAAATGCTCTAAGCTTCTAGATGCTTACGTCTTGTCCCATCTTTCCTGAGTTTTGCTTAAGCTGGTCGTAGTAGTCGTAGTAACACAATTGATTCTGGTTTTCATATTTGTTAAATCATCCTTCTAACAGCTTTGCTTCCCTGCATCTTGCATTGCAGCAGCTCTATGCATGCTTTGCTCATATTTTAATATTGCTAGTAGGTTGTGAATCACTCTTATAATCTTTATGACTACTCTCATTCTCAGCACCATTATTTGTTTTCCACTTTTTCTTTTGTTTTTCTTTTTTTTTTTTTTCATCTATATTACCGATTATCATTGTTTCAAACTTTTAAAGCTTTAAAACGTAAGCTTTAAAACTTAAACTTTAAAAACCTTAAAACTTATCATTTTGTCATTGCTCTGTTTAAATATTGAAGAACGAAGACAGTGAAAGTATAAAATTATTATTACGCAGGAATTGTTTACTCTTTCTTCATACTGCTTTTTGAGGAATTGAAATTGATATCCTAAATTTTTTGTTTTACACTTGCTCAAGAAATACTTTTTCATACTTTTTTTTTTGAAAAATACCTTCTTTTTTCATACAAAAACGTTTTTATACTTTCTTGGATGAAATAAGCCATTAATTGTAACAATCTTTCGCTTCACATAACTCATTTTCCTTCCAACCTTTGTAAAATCTTCCTACTATTGATGCATGTTTTGTATATTAAGTATCCATTGTCGTATTGATTACATTATTACCATTTTCTCCTATTATTGCCCACACTCATTTTCATAACTGAATTCAAAACATTGCTGTTTGACACATATTTAAAGCCGCGAACTTCATTTTTCTTTATCCTCCAGTAAAGTCGTAAATTGTATGACTTGTTTCAATTTTAGTAATCCACACTTCTGATCTGAAAGATATCCAGCAACAAAAATTGTAATCAAGATGGCAATAGACATGACATCATTTTCATACACGGTCAAGATATGTGATTGATCAATTTCATTTCTATCAAATTCCTGCAATCATTCATTCAAGTTTGCTCAGATTAACTGTTACATTAATCTTTTTGCACCTGATTGAATTAGCATAGTAGTGAATGATTGGTGCATGTAGTGTTGCAGGAGAATTCGATTTTTATATTTGTTTGTGGAGCATTCCCTTCGATGAAATTAAGATAGCAGTAAGTTTTTCAACTCAAAGATAAAATAAAATTAAACACCAGACATTGAGTTGTTGTTGCCCGTGACAACGAAATTAGTGCAAGATTAGAATCCATCAAATGTATGTATTTTCGAGGATTCGGAAACTAACTTTGGGAAAGTTGGAGATTCGTAATTCTTTGAAAATTTCTCTGGGAATGTCGTTGTTTTAAAATTCAGAAAAAAACATGTGAATATATGTTATTGACCTAACATTTTGCTTTTGTTACGTTCACTCTTTTCATACTTTCACACCTACCTTATCTCAACTGGAGTTTTGACAAAAAAAAAAAAAAAA
>NW_018108337.1:44822-62807 GCF_000183805.2 Loa loa | reverse complement strand
AAAAAAATACACGCTCCAAAAAATTGTCAATTGGATTTTTGAAGCATTCCCGAATCCAAAAAACAAACTATTCTTCCTTTACTTCTATCAGATTTTTGTCCGTTCAACATATCCTTACTCATATTCATCCTTGGCCAATTATAGTGGCATGTACTCATCCAATGTTCCAATATAAACTTATCTTTTTTTTCCTCTGAGAGTTATTTGTCTTTTCACATAGCACCTAATGGATTATGACAGTTGAGCTACAGCACGATCTCGATCTTTTCCAACTGAATTATTTATGGAGTGAAAATTTCAATGTTTTTAAAATAATTCAGTGCGAAAATTTGTTGCAGAAAAAAAAAGGAAAATAATTTGAAATGATAATGAAGAATTGCCCTCCTCAGTAGCAGTAATATTAAAGTCATCAGTCGTCTCCTTATTAGTCTTCCTACATCGATTTTTATTTAATGAAATGATGATGAAATATGAAACGAAAAAGAAGGGAAGGGTCATAGTATGATATCATCTATTATGATTGTAAAAGTAAACTTCACTGTATAATATACTTACTATTCCCACTTTGTTCGTAAAGTCAGGCATAACAATCGCTTGTTTTGCTCATTGGGAAAAACGGCAATGACACATTCCTTCGACTTGTCTCATCAACCTCGTTGATACCAGAGACAGTAATAGGCAATGATCAGACTGGAAGATTGATATGAAAAAATTAGTGGTTGAGTTGTTATGTTACTAATTAGTCTTTTAAACCTTATTCAATTATACTCTTATACTCTGTGTAGATGCAGAGAGCCTCTCTTATTATTCGTAATATCGAAGAAAGGAAAAAATCACCTTTATGTTGTGTTACCAACATTTGAAATATCGGAAAATTGATGTAAAAAAGAATATTGATCAATAGGTTGAAGTTGAGAATGGTTGAATTTAACGTACTTGTTCAAAACGGGAAGCATAGGAGTATGCCGTGAATGCTATTCAATTATTATCCATACAAAAGCTAACTTTCGGAAATGATAACTTTCATACTAGAATTTGGCTATCATTATCATAATTTTATCCGTTGTCTTATCAGATCGTATCAATATGATTTCTCCTTGTGATATGTTACAGTTTCTTCTCACTAAATGTGTCGTAATTGTTCAATAGCTGTTCTGCTTTTCATTTCAAGGATTGCTACCTAAACCTACTGTTAGTTTTTAACTGTTCGTATGCTTGAAAGAAAGTGAGTCCCTTCTTCCCTCTTCACTCCCAATGCAGTATCAGTGTAGTAATTTCTATCTATTCTCGATAGCATCTTACTGGTATGCATTCATTCACTGTGTTGTTGTTCAATTTCCGCTCATGAAACGAATTTTTGCACTTTATCTCAATGATTCTTCCATTACAGGTGTTGGGAAGCAACAAACTGATTTGTGACAAGATGTACGAGGAATTGGAGGTAACTTATTTGAGTTCACTGTCCAGTGATTTCCATTGTGAAGGAAATTTGTACGGTTGAGATATTTTAGTATTAAATGCGAGTGCTATTCGGGTAAAGCGAACATTATTTAGCTTAATCCTCTTCGAAAAATTCTGCAAATCACTTGTTTTCATGACAATCTTTGTTTTTTGCTTTAATTCAAATTTATCTAAATACGAAATTATGCCATCGAACTTTTAACTGGTTAGTTCAAGACCTTCAGAACTTGACAGGTGTTTGTAAAAAAAAAAAAAACACCAATTAGAAATATGAGTTTTTTTTCCCAACTCTTGTAAAAAGGTAATCGGTACACATACATAATATACACACACATCCACACATATACATGCACACACACACGCATACACATACAGACACACACACACACACACACACACACACACATGCATACGCATACATGCATACACACACGCGTATGTTTAATATATAATTTGTTTGTTTTTGTCGATACAGCCGTTGTCATTACTAATTTTCATCCTATATTTATTGTACTTTTTTTGGATTTATGAGCATTCGTTTGTTGTGAGCGGGCAACATTTTTCAAGCTCATTCATGATAAATTATAGTTGTGGAAAATTTCAGTCCTTTGAATTCTAATCCTTTTTTGAAATACCTTACATTATCCGGAACTTTTATCCAGAAAATCCTATCAAAGTAGAGATGGATATGACCAGTGCTGTAATTCTTCTGATTTTCTTTTCGCTTTCTCCGTTTCATCTATAAACTGTCTAAGTAACGGTTATTTTTGAAATAATTTCTCATGCTTATTAATTGCTTTTAAAGAGAATGACGAATTTTCGGAACTCGCGCATTCATTTAAAAAAGTCATAGGTGGCTAGGCTTATTCTCCAACAATCAGCAAGACGTTTTTTTTTTTCTCTTTCCATGTTGGATAGTTTTAATGGTGAATATATATGAGAAAGTTTTTTTCCAATGATACGGAAGGATAATGCGCGGAAGTGCATAAAGGATAGGATTAAATTGTTGTTGACAAGAAATCAGATATTATTTACTGGTTTAAAACGTTCAGCAAGTAGAATGATCGTGCCTGAAACTAGGAGTTACGCTTGTGCTTTTCTTACTTTCCTTTCACCGTAAATATATTCTGTCATCTACTCTTTGACGTGAATGCAAGTCCTTGAGTCAAAGTTAGTTTCGAGATTTCGTTATTCGGAAGCTGCCTTTAGCATATTCAATTCATGTTTTTTTCCAAGCATTTTGTTGGGAAGCAATTAACATTTAGAATTTGTACTTATTGTTACGTCTGCGATACCTTTGTTACTTCAATTTTACAGATGATTTCGATACAAACTACGAAGTGTGGCTTTATACATGTGTACGTTCAAGGCAATTTAGATGACCGGAATGGCAAAACTATCATTATGACTGTACATGACCTTGGAACAAATTGTACGTCCCATCGATCTCACTTAGTTATTTTTGAAAGAAATTTTTATGAAATTTCCTATAAAGCAATAATTTGGCGAGTTAATTTACCTGTAATTTTCTGATACATAAAGACGGTGAAGTAGACTTTCCATTTAATTTTTGTGCATTTCTGTATTCAGCACTTTGTTTTATGCACTGTTTTCGAATTCATTAAAAAAATTATGGAAGTGATCAGTTTTCGGTAGTTAATGATATGGTAATTATTGGCGACGTGATCAGCTTTTGCACTAAGATTCCTTGCTTTGATAGTTAATGTCCATGTTCGGTTTGTAGTTCTCTACTACTGCTCTGAGATAGCTGCACTGAATGATCTGATATTCCTAGAATTTCTAATGAACGCTGTATTTCTCGCATGCTTCTATGAACATATGAAGGTTACAGCGTGATGGTATGGCGTTAAGTGAGAAGGAAAAATGAAAAACATTTCTTCTTTGTTTTTTAATCTGGCACATCCGAATGGATCGGAACATTTAATCTTATTGCTCTTTTATTAATTTATTTCATGCACTTTCAATGTTAAGTTATTTTGACAGTTATTTCTAAACTTTCTTCCTTTATTACCGATATCGCGATATTGTGCTGAAAGTTTTAGCTCGTCGTTGGTCGAGCTTTGCACTTACGTTTATATTGGTACCAATGTGGGCTCATTGTAAGAGATCTTGCTAAAGGTTTATGCTTGAAGTTGTGAAGTACTGTTGTTTAGAACCGTCCTTTCTTAATTTCCTTTGCAGATAAAAGTTTTGTGCGCTTTTGCAACCATCTATCAATGGCTGATGTAAAAGCGAAGTCAATTTTTTTGCATGTTTGCATTCCTGGTCAGGAAGACAATGCACCGGATTTTATGGGAGAGTTAGTAGTCGCTTATATTGTTTCATTTATTTGAATTGAACTTTAAAAATAATCTAATCAGCATGATGGAATTCCTGTTAATTTAGAGAAGCCTACAGATATGATTCTATGGAAAGAATTTAAGAATTTATTTGAACAGTGTTGTTAACTTTCTTTGAAAATGGTGTTTTCAAACTGAGATTCTTGTTCCGTTTGTTGTAAGCTTGATTGAAGATAATTTAATTTCCGTATTCTAATTAAACGAGGGAGATAATTTTGCTGTAACTGAATAAAGGTATCAGTGAGAGCTATATCTTCTTTACTGTAGTAGTTAGGAAGCCGGATTTTTTTACTGGACTAGTTTGAATTTTAAATTTCTTAGTGAAATCCAGAATAAGCCATTACTTTCAGTTTTCCAACGCTTGATCAACTTGGTGAAGATCTTGTTTGTATACTCGATAAATTAGATGTGAAAACATGCATTGCATTTGGTGAAGGCGCTGGTGCCAATATTATTTGTCGTTTTGCTGTAAGTTTAGTGCGCCCATTTCTTCTTTTTTTTTATTGCATAATTCTTTCCCAACTTGCTGTACTATATTCAGTGTTTAGGCATGATATGACCATAAAGAATTTGCATACTGCTTTGCGAACTAGTTTGTCATGTTTATTTTTAAATTTGTTCAATTGGCAAGCAGCCATACTTCAGGTTTGCTTTATTAAGGTCTGGTCACTTTAGGCAGAAGTGGGTGACAAGACTAAGTTGCTTCAGAGTTTTAAATACATTACAGTAGACTGCTAACGTGCTATCAATTATGTAGTAATCTTGCGTAAGTTTGCAGATGTCTTCTCCAAATCGAATTATGGGAATTTGTTTGGTGCATTGTACTTCAACTACCGCCGGAATTATTGAATATTGCAAGGATAAAGTTTGTTGTAGGAACTATCTTTTTTATGGGCAGTGCAGAAAGTGTGGTTTCTTGTTTGTTAGGAATTAGAATTTATTTCGAGTTCAAGAAAATCTCAACTTGATTGCAGTGGATTCCATAATAAATTCACCTTTCATACTCACATATCACTTGCGCTGCCGCTGTATTTATTCTTTGGACCTTTCCATCATTGTTTAATTCTTTTGTAATTTCTTTAACACGAGGTATTTTCTAATCATTACAGCTCATCAACATGCGGCTTGAGTCAGGTGTCATGTCACAAGGTGCGTGGGATTACCTCACAATGCACAAGTTTGGATCTGTAAGCTTTCAGTTCATTGTTTCAAAATGTTCGTGGTAGAATGAGCGAAATATGATATTCATATTTTCATTGACAGTTCGGAAATAATTTCAGTTAACGTATCGTTTTCTAGACCGACAAACGAGAAAAGCAGGCATATATTGAAGAGCTGAAGAGTTGCTTGAATCCGAAGAATCTTAGCAAATATCTCTATAGTTTTTCAAAGAGGAGTGACATATCATCTCTCATTGGTACTAAGTTGAATAAGTTAGTTTACACTTTTGTTATCGGATAAGTAGCTGAATTCACTAGATGTGAGGTTTTGTTCATCGAAAAAAATGAGTGTTTTGTCTTCCAGGGTTTTGATTTTTCTAAATTAATTGTCTGTTATTACTTTCTATTTGAAAATTTAAATAATTTTACTGCAACATTTTATTCAAGCTGTTGATCAGAAAATGAATTTTGCATTCGAAACAAGTTCGCATAAGTTTGTAGTTTTCATTAATAAATGAAACATTTACAGCATGGATGCGCTTTTGATTACTGGTGCACGGGCATCACATTTGCATACTGTCTACACTACACATAAGTCAATGAATAAGCGAAAGACGACACTGTTGGTTGTGGATAACGTTAGTGATGTAATGGCTGAAGCGGTTCGTTCTTTATAAGTTAAAATGTAACAAAAACCACACTTGAATGTTTTGTAATTAAGTCATCTATGCATATCTGAATAGTCTAAATTTTTAGCCCGAAAAACTGGCACGTTCATTAATTTTGTTATGTAAAGGTTGTGGTGTGTTATCTGGAGTAGCCATTCCTGGAATGGAGCGGCAACGTACACTAAGCAGGTCTGTAGAATTTTTATGTCATCTAAAAGTAAAAAGGCAGGAACAGAGAACTTTCAAATCACAGAAAATAAATAAAGCATAATCGACATTGTAATGTGTATGGGATTGAATTCATATTTCTCAGTAATTTAACGTTTTTAACGTTTTTCAAAAACGTTCGTCTTTCTTTTTTTCTTTTTTTTTTTTTTTTTTTTAGCTCAATGGAAGAAGCAGATCGTCCACGACGTTTCTCGCTTTCACAACCGACAGCGCCTGTTTTTCAGTGACATTACCCATACTTTCGTAAAAAGTGACCAATTTGGAGACCTTTTTTCTGGCTCAAAACTATCAAAGTTAGTTTAAAATAAATTTCAGTAAGTGCACGGCACAGCATTATTTTGCATGAGTTGCTTTTTCTTTAGTACATGAAGAATCAAATCACTTTTAAAAATAGCAGTTCTGAGAGACTGGAATCATATTTTCTAAGCATTTTCCTCTGTAAAATCTTAAATCACGAGCAGTCGATATTTCTGTCAATGAACCAGTTTTCTTGTACTGATTACATCTCGGAGCTGTCTTTGTCTCTTCATTAAAAAACTTAAAACTAACATTTCAGTCCAAATCTCTTTGGCACACTCTTCATCCGTCATGAAGCACTTCTGTGCATATTTAAAACTATCAAGACCAAATCAACCCTACTCCAGTTTTTCTGAATAATACATTTTGCCACAGCATGGTTTTTTAACACTGGAAATGGACCAAGTTAAACTCGAAAACAATGAATTTTGCTGCAAACTCACTTTTTGTTAACTCATCTCCCTGTATATTTCTTTCATACCTAAGAAATTATGTATATATATATTGTCCAGAAAAATGCAAGAGTGGATGAGGAGTACATTAACTGCTTTCCAAGTGCCATTTTTTTCTTTTTCCCAAATTTCGTATTGTAATAAGTGTTTCTTTCCCGAATAAGACGAAATGTGATATATAGTTCTCTTTAATTTATCAAAAATTTCGGCGCTTATTCTCACTGAACAATACCATTTACTTTATACCTCATGGAACCTTAAGTATGACAAGATGAATCACTGATATTAATCCCGCACCATCTATTGCTAGTATTGTAGACATTTTGAAATCAGTCTTTTTCTCTTAATAATTCCTTTTATATAATCAAATCCATTCCTTTTTTATCCTAAAATTTGAACGGCAGCATCATCTTTCCGCATCCCTTCAATATCCATCCTGCCGCTTAGTATCAATTTATTACAGCTTTTCGCCCCGCATCCTTGAACACACCTGTATATATTATAACATACTGCATTGACGAAATAAAATTTGTTTCTTAAGTGTAAACTTGCATGTATGAAATAGGATGTAGGACCATCCTGATATTTCCATTCCTGAGTTGCAGTCCCGAAAAACTGTGCTGCAGTCGTCGTTAAATTTATAGGATTCGAAGTGAGAAAAAAGTTTCAAAACAAGTTTATCCGATGTGAAATGTGAAATCATGAGCCCACGAAACATTCTGCTTAAAGTTCTTAGGCAGAAGAATAAAAGTAGTGAAAAGATTACAATTCTACAAGTGTGTAACTCGAATGCGCACCTAACTCATACGACCTTTTCTAGGGCGAGTTGTGAAACCATTCTGCCAGTCTTAGAAAAAAAGATGGGGGAAAAAAAAACTGAAAAACACTACATAACAGCGGTGACAAGATTACGTTGTAGATGGATCTAGCAGAGAAGAATTCATCTTTCGATTTCTTACAACTTCAGCACGCTATTTTTTCAAAAGAAAACAAGATTGAAGGCATTGAAGCCATAAACCGTCTATCCCAAAAAATTTACGACAGTAAAACTACTATCTTTTTTTACTCGTTCCTGAATATTGTTTGGAGAAAAAAGTTTGCATTTCATTTTCCAAACTAAGGCAAAGAAAGAGAAATGATGCAACTATAATACAAATAACAATCATTTAGTTTTTAATAGTGATTTCTCAATAAAGTGAAAATTAAGTTAGGACACAAAAATGAGCTAATAAGTTTAGCATCGTTAACATTAACATCCAACTGGGAAAACCGGATTTCAAACATCTACTCTGCAACAGAGACACAGAAAAATGTAACAACAAAAAATATCAAAAGCAACAGAATTAAAACCGGTACAACTAAAAATTAGTTTGAATTTTTCGCTCATATTACTTGCTGTTGTGCTTAAGATCTTAATTTTTTCCCTCAGTGATATGCAATTTTGAAGTGAAAGATTAATAACGAACAAGATTAATAAGAGATAAATCTATTCCAATAAAAATATCTCCCTATTGGTTACATAATAATAAATACAATTAAGGCTGCATGTAAAGTTGATCCTGTGATAACAACAATGCCATATACCCCCACATGGATGAATCACGTCGTAAGGACCGCTTCTTACCAGCCTTGTACAATACCCACAATGCAATAACAACGAGTAAAACTAGCGATATAATCCAATATGTAGGGATTCGATCACTAACTATTCGGTAATTAGGATATTGCAGCTTACGCTGTATAGTTCCGCGAAGTGGAAAATATCTGTAACAATAAATTTCTGAAGCAACGGCGAAATGTACACTACATAAATAAACTAATTACTCAACTGAAAGGCAATCCACGACTTTACAAAAATATTCAGAATAAGATTCTCATTAACAAAAGCAGAAATAGGGTTTACAAAACCTTCCTCTCCTTATGAGAACTATTCAAGCCCAAACATGATTTTAGAAGCTTCATGGACTGGTTAAGAAACAGTGGGTAACTAACTGCGAAATCAAGAAATGACGAACCTCATATGATACAGCAGAGCTCCTAACGACCAATGCGCTTCTTGTCCATTAACATCGAAAACAGATCGAAAACGATTATGAGTTTTACTAATGGAAAAGCCTTCATGGAGAACAGCTGTTATCCAAGCTGATTTAAAACACTGTGATCGCAGTCGATCTTCATCCGCTTTTGGATAGATATTATTCCGATATTGTATCTGCAACCATTTCAACACTGTATTCACCAAAACTTTCCTGTGCACTTGGATAATATAGAAGAAGCATAAAACTTTTACTTTTTCTAAAGACGGTAATATTTGCGAGCGGTGGACTTTAGATAAAATGAAAGTAGCAAATAAAGGATCCCGAAGGTTTAAAAGCTTTGTTTGTCACGCCAAAGAAATCTGAAAACCAAATCAAAGCTTCAACGGTCGAGGAATCATAAACTAAGTAATGACGGTACGAAAGGAATAAAACATTTCTATAATTTATTACTGGTATAACAAGACAAACCTGTATCGTCGACCATTTCATATGACAAAACTGACGTGCTCTTGATGCCGTTTTACTGAAATCATATTGTCCGCCTATGGATAAAACATCTTGCAGCGAAAACCAATACTCACTGAAGCCATATAGTTCAATTTCTGATAGAGAAATGGAGGGGGAACGAACTAGCCCAAACAAACACTGTTGTACGTAACATTCTGGATTCGCCACTGTTGTAGTCAATAAAGACGCTAGATTCTTCATGCAGGTGTCCCAATCCCCAATACCCTGAAGAAATTAAAATCTTTCGCCGTGAACCTAATAATAAAAAATAAATCTGATAATGTAGAATGTAGGGTGCATGAGACTTCCTACTATTTAAGATACGCCATGCAACTATTAGACCGATGCAAAAGTAAAAGCAGTATTTGTAATATCTGAATTAGTTCTTTCAGATTAGGATCCATCCTTAAATAAATGTAGTTACATTATATCACTTTAATGTACGCAGCCTATTTCATGTTCTTTTTGTTAATGACTTATTATTTTTGTTTATTTTCCACTTATTTGAGGCTAAAAACAAAAAAAAAAATATTAGACAAAAAGCAAATTCGACTGATTCCTTTAAGTTAACAATGGGCCATAAAGAAATATCGATGACGTGTTTGGCCCCTGCAAATACAGTGCAGTATCCCTTCAAATAATGATACGAAAGTGATAAAAGCCTTGAAGGAAAAAATTTTATCAAAAGTTAGCAATAACTTAATTGTCGAAGCTGATCCTCACATAATCAAATTACGATCGCTTGCCATTTGAAATAAATTCAAAAAGTGAAAGATGTTCAATAAGTTCCTACGAGCTGACGGAAGACAAATAAAAATCACTGTTTTTCAAGTGCCGTTACCTTTCATTGTAACGACAACCACGAATTATTTCAAGGTGGATTATTATGTGGAATGGTAAGTAAATTGTATGAGGCAAATGGCGACGACCATATCAGTGGGTGGACGAAAAAGATGCACCAAAACAGTTCCCAAGATTGGAGTTGCTCCAAACTGGTCACTCTTTGCTGGTCAGGTGCCAACACAACTTCCTGAATCCCGACGAACCATTACATCCAAGTATATAGATTGATGAATAACGCTTTCAGCTGGCACTGGTCAATAGAAAGGTCCAATTCTCCACCACTTGGGAAACAATGCTTCGAAAATTAAAGGAATGGGCGAAGAAGTTTTGCTTCAGCGGCCATATTCACCTGACTTCTCATCAAATGATTACCACTTCTTTAATTATTTGGATTACTTTTGTGAGAAAAGTCCTCCCACAACCGACTTAATTAGAAAATCTGTCTGCCATAGGAATAAGACCTATTTGTCGCTGGCAAGAATGCATTAATTACATGATGTTTATTTCGACTAGTGTGTTCGAACCTAGTTATAATAATTTAAGACTTACGATTCGTGACTTTCGCATTAATTTAAAAAAATGTAGCAAGTGAATTGTAACTAAAACAAAATTAACCTTTCGACTAAATTGTGAACCATCTTTATTTTTTACTGTTTTCAGCAGATTCACTGGCAAGCACGGATCTCGTATATAAGACTTATTAGTATTATCCATAACCAAGTCGTTGCTTAATTTTTGCTCATACTTCCGAAGAGCTTCATTCACGCCATAGCCAAGAAATGTTGTCACAAAGAGTCGGTAGCTAAAAATATGTTAATTTAATTCTTTCGAAGTGGTGCATTGAGAAACAACTGGAAGTGAATATAATAGAAAGTCACGAAAAAACCTGTATGTCTGCTCACTATCCTTGCAGCCCAAGTTGATGCTTTCCACGGACTCACCAATGCCACTAGTTAAATTTAATTCAATCGCAATTTGTACCGAAGCGCCACCCATATCTATTATACCCACCGTAGGCTGCCGCAAAAATTCTGTTCTATTACGAGCAAATCTGAAATAGAATCATTCCTGCAAGAGCAAACTTCCGTAAAAGACCGCGAATACGGCAATTAGTTAAGAAAAAATAAAAACTACTGCCCTAAAAATTGAAGAAAAAGCAATTAACCGGCCAAGGATATAATTTACAGCAATCCAAGAATAAATTCCTTCCCATTTCCCTTCGATAACCTTGATATGGCCTGGAATGATTTGTACGTTTGTTTGAAAAGGCAGATTTTGGTGTAGATTTCGCAATATCTCACTTTGTTCTCTGAAAAAATATTGCAAAATATTAGGACAAGCTGAATTGCTTGTAGAATTGTCACGGTAAACTGAAACTAATGTAGGCGCGCCAAAATGAATCACAAAACCTATCGTAAGTATCCAGACATCTATAACAATTTTATGTGGATTCTTTTATCATTTTACAAGAAACGAAATTCAGTACTCTATGGGAAGTAGACGCATTCCAGCTGTTGCAAATATGAAGAGGGATGTATACAAATGCTTGTTCAATGGAATAAACTCAACTGCATAATCCAGAAGAGGTTTAATATACTCTGAAAACATAACAGAAATTTATTTCAAATGATTTCTCTAATTAAAAACTGCAAGGAATTAAAAAATCTATCCTTTGCATTCCCTACATTTTCTTCAGGGAATGTTTCATGTGTTGTTTGTAAGCATATTTGGAAATAAGATCATGTCTTATCGGTGTTAATACAGAATAAACGGCAGACAGTAAGAAAACATGTATGAGTACCAGCAGCGTCCTCAGGTTTATCTCGAAATGAAGACAATCCAGGAGTGATCTTTTTCACAACAGGACGAAACGATAATTCATCCATGACTGGTTTTACGTCGATTAGTTCTCGATCATTTACAGAACGGTATTTATAGAGAAAAAGACGGGATCCAGTGGAACCAGCATCTATTACTATTGAATAGTTCCATTCTATTTGACTTTTGTCATCTAAAATAAAATAAACACAGGAACTTCTCGAAAATATTAGATCTAAATTCCCTTAACTGATAATAAGTACAACAAATGAAGTTCAAATAACTTGAATGTATCCAAACAATTTGAAACTGCAGAGGAATAAGACACCAATATAAAATTTACCAACTCCTTCTGTTGAATTCGGTAAAACGGAAAACAACAACAGAATGACAGTAAAGACCACTAGCGCAGCAGCAGCAAACAATTTCAGCATTCCATGGGACATTACCTTTTTAATATCCTAAGCACTCGCAACAACCGCTGTGGTGTCATCTGAAATTTTTTTTAAATTTCGAAACACTCGCACTATGTGTTTCAAAGTATACGCGGTAGCAATCGAAACTTCTCATGTGCGACATTACACTAAAATCTAGATTTTCGCTCATAAACAGTAACAACTTCAGCTTATCCAACCAGAATCATTATAAGACCAACTCCGTCTATTATTGTCTGGCAGCAGCAAAAACGGCTATTTGCAATAGATGATAAATTTCGAGAATACAGTACGGGCATCGATAACTAAAAACTGGTTTGATAATGCACGAATCATGAGGTGATACGTAATTTTGTTCAATCTACTGCTCATTGTCTCAATAAATAATCCCAACATCTCTCCACTGTAGACAATTCCTTTATTCCTTCTAATAATGGGATGAATGAGGATAACAGTGACACGTTGCTCAATTTCCCAAATTGGATGTAGAGCTTCCGAAAGTATAGCAAAATACTGGATTAACGGTAACGCCGCCCGCACTAAACACCAAATAATGGTAACCGGTAAGAGAAAAACTCAAGCAATGGTGTCAGTGATCCAGCCTCAGTACAATTTTTTTTACCTGGATGCACCCCATATTTCGTGGTATACTTAGACTTAGGATAAAACATATATCAAGATTAAGTCCAAATTTCCTTATTCTTCACAGGAGAGTAATACACGCGGGTATAAAAAGAAACACAAATCATTATGATTTCAAAACACTGTGATGTACAAATATCTAAGTAGAAACAAAACATAAAAATAAACCAGCGTATGTCTTCGTTGATTTATTTTATTAAAGCCAATCAAACCTCAAGTAAAAATTCCGCATAATTTGATCACTTCATTCAGCATAATGCAGCAAAAACTGTCAAAATGAATAAAAATACAAAACAAAACTGTGGGCATTATAAAGCACACCAAATAAAGGAAAATGATACTTCGTTTAATCCGCTCAACAGTTCATGATTTAGTCAATACATTTTGATACTCGATAAAATTACCCAAGCCTTAATTAACAATAAAACTGATATAAATACAGGAGTTTTCTAAAGCATAGTTTTTCCATACAATGATTTTAGGTATAATAAGATCTCTTAAAGAGAAAGAGGAATAAATAGATGAAGTTGTTCACAAGAAAAAGTATCTGAAAACCATAACGACAAACACTATTAATGTATGCAACAATAAAAACATATATACCACCATGTAGCGTGCTTCCATTATCTTTTACTGCAAGGGTTGGATTTCTGCTGAATTCTTCAAACCGTACATCCTGAATCAAACAATATCAGCAAAGAATATTTCAAATAACTGAACAACTTTTCGTGGACAAAGAGGTGATTACAGAACCTAAGTTGATTGCACCCAGCTACCAATTATTGTTTTACTTCACCAATCCACTTATTTGAACATCCCATTCCATAAGTTAAATTTTTCCTTCATCAGTGGAACAGCCCATAAAAAACTGAAGGTGCAAGGATTACCTCAGTTTTTCATTCGCGTACACGGAATGTTTAACAATCAGCGGTGATTGTGCGGAACTCTCTTCATGCAAAACTTGAATTAACTTTTCCAAAACATCTTCAGCACCAATGGCACAGCAGTAAGAATGGATCCTATTTAATTCCTGAAAACAACAAACACTGACGAGAGAGTTACGAATAAAGAAGTGTTTCTAATAAAATGCCACGTCTGCAATGATATTCCTTGATACCGAATAAAATAAGAACGTCCTATCAGGAATCTTCTTTAGTAATCGAGCAATTTTCTGCATGTCACTTTGCAATCCATGAACCTCATACCAACAGGTCCTCTGTATTGAAGAATATGAGGGCCTAGAAAGGCCATCATTCCTGATACAGAACAGCTGCTCTTCATTTTCAACATCCACAACGCTCTGCAACGCTATAAACATATATTAATTGAAGCAACACTTCCACATATACAGCAACCACGCGAAAAAGTAAAAGGTGTCACAAAATTATGTAAAAATTTAACAAAATCGGTAAAGCAACCTGAGAGGACAATGTGGTGAATCGAGGTAACCAGGAAACTGGCATTGGACCAGGTGGGAATGATGCAATTGCAAGTCGAGAAACTGATGGATCTTCTTCCTTTGCACTTAATCAAAACAATTCGATATCCATAAATTCAAGTAACACTGCCAATTTTGACATAGGTGGATACTGATATTTCTCGTAAGTTGCTTCAAAACTTAGTCGAAAAAAATTACCTAATGTGATATAATGCGCCGTATAAATTTTTATTCAAGCGACAGATGGCTACGCTTTCTTCTAAGCGTAGTGCGGAGCACATCAAGTTTAGAACGTCTTCACTGTCTGAAATGATTATAAGTCTGGGAGATTTCTTAAGAAACTCGCGGAACGTAAAAGTTGGTACAAGAACATACCCAAGTGTGAGATAAGAAAATGGTGTCGAGCGGTTGGCATATTTGCTAAATGATTTATGGGGACGAAGCCAATTAATTCAACAACTGTGTTCCAATCATCGTTGTTGACCGATGGTAGCGTCTAAAATTTAAAAGAATTAAAATCAACGGCGACTGCGAATTATTGCTTAGATTTCCAAGTAAAAAGGTCAATTTAAGGAACAGAACAATCTCCTAATCAAAACATACTTTGAAATATGCTTTTAAAAAGCCACATTTTAACAAAAATGTTGGTACGGGACATAAATCTTTCGCGAGAGCATCACTATAACTGTCTATGGTATCGTAATCGGACAAGAAATACGGCATCCAGGGTCGACTGTCTTCAAACTCAAATTCCTCCTTGAAACCTTCCGTCAACACTAAAAAAAACTTTGGTGTTGTATGGAGATAATAATACTGATAAGATGTAACAGTAATAGGTAGACAAGTTAGATACTAATCCATACTATGAACATTAAAATTACTCATTTGTGCCTATGTATGATGCAGTTATTCAAGGATTCTTACACAAAACTAGAAATAAAAAAAGCACAACGATCATTTAAACGCACACGAAATAGCCCACAATCGAGCAATCTGATTATCGTCCGTTAAAACTTCATCCAAAACACAAACAAATTTGACAGTGCAGTTTGGTAGATGCGTCAAGTTCACCTCCTCCTTAAATTACGGAAAGAAATTCCAGTCATTGAGAACTCATATAAAGTTAGAAGCATTAAAACTACCAAATCACGTTAATACAGATGAAAAGGCTTACCTACCGGGGTGAAAGTGCATGCATCCGTGAACACTAGAAGGATGCTAGTTTCATCGTCATTCTCCATCTTTACCAGTAAGAACAGCGAGATTAGGTCAGCTGAGGCAGATACATCTATGCTGCAAAATCCTCATATATGATCTCCGATTTATAAACAAGCTTATGAAATTTTCAAGAATATGAGCCGATCAATGATGAACCTCTAGTCCGGAAAAAAAACAAGACAGCGACCAAATGCTAACTTGGGACAATGTTAATGCTAACTTTGTAATTCAGTGAATTTACATGTTCTCATCCAACTCAAAACTAAAAAGCGAACGGTTCTGCAATTTCGGTACGAATCTCCAACCCAGACTAATAAAAGAGAAAGTTTGTTGACCTTCGTGTAAAACCTAAGAGAAACACAAACCGATTTAAATTTTTTTCAGCATCTTCAATGTTCCGTATGTCGCATGGTATAATTTTTGAATTGTGGGAGAAATCAACCTGAAATGCACTTGATCCATATCTTTTTCATCTCATTTAGTTTCCCACTTAATTTTTAACTGCTTCTGGATGATTATGAATCTAAGGCGTCAATAACCGTGCAGCGTCTAGCATGAGGATTAAAAATCCGCCAGTAATTCCCTTTGTTGTTAAACCTACGAAAATCATTTTTTATAAAATATGAACAGCGTAACAGATTTAAAAAGAATAATTTGAAACATCCAAAAAAATCCAATATGAAAAAGACCGGCAAAAGACTAAACAGACCAATTTAATCTTACGATCCATATCCAAGGAATGGACCTTTTCGATAGTTTTTAAAACCAACTGGCACGCAACCATCCGCCTCGACATCTCATCACTCTCGTTAACAGGTAATCGCATTGATAAGGATGAATCCACGGCCAAATATATAGTCATTTGTGAAGAAATACAGTAATCAAAATCGCGAAGCACTTACACGATTCACGTGATTGCCCTGGAATGTCAATGTATGCCGATTAATCAAAACCGCTCTCAACCTCGCGAATTAAGCAATCAAACGGTCGCAACATTTCTCTAGAATATTACTATCCTATAGAAATGTTTGCTTTTCGTTCAGAACGGAGACTTACCCTCCTAAATGGGTGAAAACGTAACCCAACAACTCACCCCCCTATCCTCTTCTGTCAACTTCAACGACCGCAAATAGAAACTTTGCACTCATGCTCTTCCACGTCGGCAACAGTATGAAACTTTTTGGTCTCACTTGCGGATGTGTTCCAAGGAAGAGTAGACCTAATTTTTGAGTTTTATTGTTAGTCTCCTCACCATTTCAAAATGTAAATTATATTATTGCAAAAGTTGCAAGCTTCTCAAGAATACAACATAACATAAGTGGAATTTATACATGATACATCTGTCGTAGTGTATGAATCAAGCAAGGCAGATAGATTATGAGCTTCGAAACTTCAAGAAAAGTTGGTGCTATAGAAAGGTGAGTTTCGCAAGCAGAAGATTACTCTAATTTTTAAACGGAATATGGGAAGTAAAGATACTCCTCCGATCCTTTTCTTCCTTAAGTTGCATAACAATGAATATTCAAAGGAAAAATATATGAAAAGAGACTTAAAGCATATACATTTTAAGGGATGATGTATGGAATTGATAAAAAGCTACGTACAAAATACATCAGGAAAGAGAAAAAGAAAACATGGTTCGATTACATCACATATATTGTAGATGTTGCCGCGAATTCCGATTCGCGAGACTCCAACCACACCCCAAACAAACAAATAAATTCCTTGTTGTAAATAAATGTTAACAATAGTGTAAATCATTTAACCAATTTACATTCTTTAAAGTTATCTCCCCTACGTTTCTTTTGTTATCTTTGTCTGACGGAAATTCACATCTATATTTTAATGACAAAGAATTTCCAATTTGCATGTTAATCTTCCCTCTGTTCTTGTTCTTTATTATGTAACTGGACCTTTACAGTTTCCTTTGTATCCAAATGAATACCCCCTTTTTTTAAACGTTTATTTTAAACCACTCCTACTCTCTAATGCATATAAACCCTATTGTAAATCGGCTAATTCATTATGTTCAATAAAGACTTTACAATCCGGTGTGGACTCAATACAGCTCACTTCAATTCCACTCAACGCAACTCAGCCTGACCCAACTCAGCCTCTCACAACCCAATCAACTCAACGCAACTCAGCCTGACCCAACTCAACTCAACCCAATACAACACAACACAACCCAATTCAAAGCATCCCAACGGATCTTAGGAAGCCGATCGACAACATTGGTGATATTTGGCTATTGGTCGACATCACACCCCACGATTCAGAAAAACCCACCACACAATAATTTTTGGTGCCCGAGGTGAGGTAAGATACGATGTCAAGTAGCATCATTGTCAGTATTCAACCAGCAAAAACCAGATTAGTCTTTTTCTTCAAAAGATAAATTCCCTAGAATTCGAATCTTC
>NW_018108337.1:22761-44622 GCF_000183805.2 Loa loa | reverse complement strand
CCTTAAGTTGCAATAACAATGAATATTCAAAGGAAAAATATATGAAAAGAGACTTAAAGCATATACATTTTAAGGGATGATGTATGGAATTGATAAAAAGCTACGTACAAAATACATCAGGAAAGAGAAAAAGAAAACATGGTTCGATTACATCACATATATTGTAGATGTTGCCGCGAATTCCGATTCGCGAGACTCCAACCACACCCCAAACAAACAAATAAATTCCTTGTTGTAAATAAATGTTAACAATAGTGTAAATCATTTAACCAATTTACATTCTTTAAAGTTATCTCCCCTACGTTTCTTTTGTTATCTTTGTCTGACGGAAATTCACATCTATATTTTAATGACAAAGAATTTCCAATTTGCATGTTAATCTTCCCTCTGTTCTTGTTACAATGCTTATTATGTAATTGGTTCTTTACAGTTTCCTTTTATCTAAATGAACACCCCTTTTTTAACGTTTTATTTAAACCACTCCCACTCTCTAATGCATATAAACCCTATTGTAAATCGGCTGAATTATTGTGGTCAATAAAGGATTTACAATCCGGTGTGGACTCAATACACCTTAATTCAATTCCACTCAACGCAACCCAAATCAACTCAGCTCAACCTCAACGTACCCCAATCGACTCAGCTCAACTCAACCCAATTCAAATCACCCCAGCGGATCTTAAGAAGCCGATCGACAACACTGGTGATATTTGGCTATTGATCGACATCACACTCCACGATTCAGAAATAATCCACCACAGATGTCTCCTAAGTCTACTCAACAAATAGTCTTTGTGTAATGATCGTATCCATAATGATAGTGGCACTGTCAGATTTGAATAATGTCATGAAAATTGATCTACTTCGTCTACTTCTCTTGTTTATGTTGGTAATAATGAATATTTCCCTCAAACTGAATGAAATGAAGTTTAAGCTTTTACTAAACAATAAAAACCTTTGCCTAACCATAAAATGGTTATTTCTTTTAAAAAATTTAAGGATTTTTTAAATACTGTAAGGAATGATGAAAAGGAATAAATACAATTTTCATTGTATTTTATCGATTTCAAGAATTTTAACATATAATTCTGTTCGAACAACTTCTGTGCGTCGTCGATGCTAAACTTCCAGTCAATACTGTATTAAAAAATTATTTTTACACGACTTTATAAATTACGTTAATTTGCTTTTTATTCCAGAATGATATTCATAATTTCTTAGCATATCAGTCCTTTATAAGAGAAGAAAGAAAAAGAGGAATGAAAATGAGAATTGAACGAGAAAAGGCAAAAGGGGAGGAGGGAAAAGAAGAGGAACGAACTGCGATGAGGTACGCTTCCGAGAAATTACTTTCATCACCTTGTCTACGCCTCAAAAATTCTTGAAAAAGACGTGTTCGAGCAATTTTGCTTGAGAGAAGTACTGACGTCGTATCCAATCAAATTCTCATCTCACACATATTCATATCCATACTATTTGTTGTCTCTTTTAATGTATGCTGTGATTTTAAATGTCTGTCATATACATATATATACATATATATATATATATTGGTGTGTGTTTGTGTGTATGTGGGTGGGTGTTTTTGTACGTATTACAAATATGTCATAGGTCAAGTGTACTTATCATAAAGTTGGTCATCCTATTTTTTACTTATAAAACTAAAAGAAAGTACTTTCCACCAATCTTCATCTACTATTCTTTTTTTGTCATGAATACACCAACCGTTCATGGATTGCCTTCCAAAACGTAGTATTAATAAAAAGAGCAATGAGCACCGATCTTCACCCTTTGGAACACAATCCTATGCTGTTCAAAAATTTTCAACATCACAATTCCCATATTATCCCAGTTTTGCACCACAGCCTTTTGTTGAATAATTGCAACTAGCTTAAATTATCAACAGAAAAACAAAGCGCAAATCTCTTTTTTCTTCCCACTATTTAAATCAATCTTCTAATCTCTACCATGGAGGTTTTCAAAATTTGCCTAACTTTCAGGGGGAGACTTTTTACTTGAATTTATTTTTTGCAGTATTTTATCAATGAGCTTATACAAGATGTAAGATTTTTCCTATCACTGAGTATCCACCTTAACAAAGGATGTGATTAAATGGTGTAGAAAAAGTCTTAGTGCAAATGGTCAGAAAAAACTACTAAACTTTTCGCAAAACCTTGCGCAACGATAGTATCAGGAAGAACGTTAATTGAACGCGAGTTGCAGAACCGTTGTTTGGAACAACTGCACATTTGTACTTATTGTAGTTCTTGATGAAATTTATAATTGTATGTTTTCTACAGTCTACAGCTGCAATAACGATTATTTTCCCAAAAATTTGAAGCTTTCTCTTTTTAAATGTCAACTTCAAATTTTAAATGTTTTCCGCTATTCCTTCCTGCAAATTGTATTATAATTAAAAAAGAAGGTTTATTAAGATGTAACGCCTTTTTTTTATTTTAATTATTAGTACTTTGTTAGAATTCGTATTCAGAGTTAAAAAACGACTTAGAAAAGCCTGGAAGTGTGGCATAATGGTTGTGTGTAAGGACATCATTACAAAAATAATTGAAACCCGCAGCTTAAGGACTGGTCCAATTGTCTCTATTCTTGAAATATTGCGAATAGCCTTCTGTCTACAAAAAAAACGGTAATGAGCTTTTGTAGAATATTAATCAGTGAATAATTTTCTTCCTTTTTCTCCTGCATTGAAACAGAAGAAGTGTAGTAGGATCTATTGCATAAGCCAAGAGGCATGCAACTAAACCCTTTCCTGGCCATCATTCAATTCTTTGGTCACAAATTTATTCATTCCTATTTGTTGGATAATTTCATTTTGCAAGTGAAAGGATAAGTGACGAAGATCGCGGGAATGGATGAGAGAGATGAAAGGATTGCGCCCCTCTCTTCACATTTTAGCTCGGCACATGCATATATGTCACCCTCAGCATTCTTCCTAGCAAACGTTGAGCTAAATGAAACTTCAGCGAGTTTTGTATTCCATCTTCCCATGACAAACACATGCATCCACTTGTAAACATACTTTTCTCCATTACTTCCCAACATAATTTTGAAAGTTGTCGAAATTCCCTGAAAATTTCATTCTATCTATTTTGAAAATTGCTGGCAATTTCTGTGACTTACTTGCATTGGCAAACATCCTTACATCCTTCCCCACTCATCATATCAATCAACAAAAAAAGAACTTTTAAGTGATGGACAATTAAAATGAACAAGTGATGTGTTATTAAAAGAAATGATTCAGTGACTGGCAGAACAGAGCAGATCGCTTACGGAAAATGGATTAGTATGACTGCTTTGAGGACAACCACTCTACACTCCTCATATCCGCTGAGAGAAGCGCAATTTTTTAATAGTATAAAGAAAAAAATTGTGTAAATATATCAACCGAAGATCTGAAGCCTAGCTACTCTGGCCTTTTAACTAGAAGCTGAGAGAAGGAATCGGCGAAACATGAAAAGGCAGGAGACAAAAACAAGAGAGAGAAGTAGAAAAGAAGAGACAGTATCTTCATTGTTCGTATCTGTTGCTTGCATACCGCTTCGGTTGGATGATTCGGGGGAAGATTTTCGTCACCTCATTACTAAGAGGATGAAACAGTGGGAGACGCCATTCTTTCCTTAAAAATATCAATAATGCAACAGCACAACATATTTACATTTAATGTCCAACTCCGACAATTATCAAATTGCTGCAGTTTGAAAAGCTGGCTTTTCCGTCAGCAATTCATGCATCCCATCCTAACTTATACTATTGACTTATTTGTAAAATGTAAAATTGTCATCGCCACCATTATTAAAAAGTGATTTGTGAAAAATTTAATGCATCAGATTAATAGGCAGATTAATAGGCAGAAAATGTCATCATTTCAGCATTTGATAACAGCAGCAACATAAAGTCCTTTTCCAAACTCTCCTTCTACCGTGCCCTCTCTATCCTCTTTATGTTATCTGCACTTTGAGAACAGTTGAGTTTAAAAGATTGTTATCAGGCAAAGTAGTAGGCGAAACCGTTCGGAGGATCAAAGCAATATTCAACTTTCAAAGTAACCCTCATATTTGTGATATGCAGGATTATCATCATCTCACATAATATGAATGAAGTGATATCATTACTGTTCATTTCTAATGCTTGAGCCGAACCAGTGGATGGTCTCATCCGGTCACTTTTCTAACTTCATTAGCTCCCATAAAAAAAATCGGCATAATTTTAGCCTTGCATATATCGAATTATTACCGAAATATAAAACGCTAGAGTTCTGAGAGTTGTGGACGTCCAAATCGAATTTAATTTCGACAAATGACAAAATATTTTTGTTTCCCATTAAGGAAGAATCACTTTATTTTCTCTACTAGCTTCATGATCATTTGGGATTAATCAATATACAACCAGGATTTCAAAAGACTTGTAAAATTGATTGCTCACCAGCAGTTGTTGCTAAAGGAAGTAGCAATCATCAGAATTTCTGCAGAAAAAAAAATGAATATTTGTAGTCAACAATTGGAATTATTAGATGATATGACAAACGTCGTTCCTGTCTTTTTTTTGCAAAAAATATCAGCGCAAATAATCAGAAATTTGTTTACTGGACAATCTTATCACAATATCCCGTAAACTAATAGATTTATTTTAACTTTTTTTTTAACTTTTTTTGATTATGATTGTGGCATGATTGGAGGAGTTTGTTTACTCCATAATCCTAAAAGAAGTTTTTCAACAAAAAAATTATACTGAAGTTCTTTTCCGACGATAAACAAATTATTTATTATTCTCCTTCATTTTAAACATTATAGACACTGGCATTCATATTCTGGCCATAATTATTTCTGATTCTCTGCCAGTGCTCACATCAGATGTAAATTCAAGAATAGTAAAAAATTTAGCTTAATGAATACTGATTCATTTTCCTCCACATGCATTGTAAGCAGAGAGAAAAAAAAAGAAAAGAAGAAACTATCCAAACACTTTAACTGCAGGATTGATGCTACGATGAAATATGCAAGAAATCCACATCGACCTATTCTTCAATGTTTTAAAGGGAAGCGCACTTGCGCTTTTGGTTATTTGGACTATTGCTGCCAATACGCTTGTGTTTGTCGTACTCTATAAAAATCCACATCTCCAAACTGTACCTAATCTACTGGTACCTAGTTTGCTTCTTTCTTTCATTAATTAAATCATTACAATTCAGAATCATCACAACACATAGTGTCACAGTGAAATATTTGTAGGTTGCCAATCTCGCTTTCAGTGATCTGTGCCTTGGAGTCATCGTGCTGCCTCTGTCATCGATCTATGCGATCGCAAATGAATGGCTTTTCACATCGACGCTTTGCGTCGTTTTTGTATCAGGTAGATCTGTTTGTATTGTAATTAATAGAATGAATGTCTTCCCACAACAACTTTAGGATTTGTGATATGTGGAAAATCAATGAAATTACAGAACTTTTTCCAACAATTCTTTCTCTTGTAAAGTTTTCATTTAGTTGGTGTTCGGATATCAATGAAATTTGTTTATGAACTATTACTTAGTTTATTTTCAGGCATCTTCTTAAATGTCCATTTTTGATAATTTTTGAATACAAACGCTTTTACAGCAAAAAAAGTATCCCCGCTATAATTTGTTATGTTTTGTGCTTCACTTTGTCTTTATTTTTATGATCACTTTTCAATTCTTTCGGTTATTCAAAACTTATGCAAAACTCATCTGTGAGTATTTTATTAAGAACTAGCCTTCCGATATTGTTAGAATCGATCCAGCAAACTAAGTTTCAGTAAAAAATTCTCTGATCATGTTTTAACTTTTTTTTTCTTTGAACTGAGCTAATTTTGCAGCAGATATCTTGTGCTCCACAGCTTCTATCTGGAATTTATCCATTGTTGGTCTAGATCGTTATTGGGCTATAACTACTCCAATGACTTACATGGCTAAGCGCAATAAACGTACAGCAATTTTTCTAATTTTGTCCGTTTGGCTTTCATCCGCCTTGATTAGTTTGGCTCCATTCTTCGGATGGAAGCAGGCAAGCATTTATTTTTTATTTTTGCATGAATGGTAGTGAGAAGTTTAGAACACTAGCATTGAAGTGATATCCTGTAGAAGAATGGAGGAGATATTGATCTTCTGGAGTGAAATATTGTACTGCATTAAACTATCTTAATGTAGCTAAAGATGACACTATCAACAATAAAACTGCATATTGCAATAGTTACAGATATTTCTTGAACCCAAGGCTGGAAATTACCGAATTCACAAGTACAGCCTATGCAACTTCCCGGATCCTCTACAAGTTCGAAATTCATGAGGCAAAAGAATATAGGTTGACGAAAGTCAGGCGGACTAATAAAGTTTGAGAAATCATTTTTACAAGAAGTCTTGCAACACTATTTAGCTTAATATTGTGGATTTTTATGAACCATCGAATTTCATAGACTTGAGATTTTTCCAAATTTCAGCTGAGAATTCAGTATTATTCTTCGTAACTAATAATAACATTTCCATTTTTTCTTACTTGATTAACAACAAAATTATACCTTATTCATTAAATTTTTTTAAACAGATTTTTATTGCTATATTTCAGGTTGCGGAACGAGGTAACATGATAAGAATGAACGGTACGTGGCAATGCGTATTTTTGGATTTACCGTCATATACTATTTACAGTGCAACCGGATCATTTTTTATACCTTTATTTGTTATGTTCTTTGTATACTATAAAATTTATCAGACATTTGCTAAACATCGTGCTCGTCAACTATACAGACAACAGGTTTTTGGAATTAAAAAATAATTATATATATATATATATATATACAAATATATGCGGCAGAGTTTAAAATTATTTGTAAGAGATGAAGATATTCGGGATGAAAGATGTTTTGTAGGTAATTAAGAAGCATATTGAATCAACGATTTTACATGAACTGAGTCATGTTTTACTTACCGACGATAAATTTGCTGAAGAAATGGAGGAAAATGAAGAAAAAGGTTAGATTTATTACTATATGTAATTACAACGAGATGGTCTAGTATGTGCTGCCGATGATGTAATCTACACCACTTTTGATATGAAATATTCAAGTTTAATTAAAACTACGATAAAATTTTCAGCTGTTATAAACGACAGTTTTATTTAGAAATGTATAGCTTAGCTGATGTATAAATATACAACTTCAAATGTAACTTTTTCAGCACCGCAAAACTTGTTTCAAAACTATTAATTTTTTAAAGAGTTGAAATTAACAGATTCAGTTCACAGAAAAGAATGTCTTAAAAAGTCAGTTTCGAATCTGAATGTATATGGGTAACAAATAAGGCTTAAAATTTAGATTTATTACAGTACTTTTATAATTTTGTATTAGAAAGCAATTCCACTCCGAATGTTTGCAAAGAACAGTTTGTTCGACCAATATGCAAGGAATGTAAAGAATGCGTTGGTGACGCAACAAACAAATTCAGTCCTGGAAAAATGCGCATCATCAGAATTGATGCCGTTTGTTTTTCATAATTTTCGTGACAGTGATTATTTAATTGGATGATAAATCCTAAACCAAAGCTTCAAGTTCCATAGGCCATGGTGCCATAGTTCCTCAGGGATCATCCCCTTGGTCTTCAAAACTTGAAGTCATTAATTACACAAATTTTTTGGTAACATTGCAATTATTCTTATAGTGGATAATAGAAAAAATACATGAAGCGAATTGAAAACTACTCCAGCTAGTATTTTTTTCATCTTCTATTTCTTCTCAAGTATCTAGCTCTTGATATCATTTGCAAAGGATGTGGAATTAATCCGAAAGTACATGAAGATCGGTTGTAGTATTTGAAAATTTTCAAAATCTGCTATTTTGCTATATCAATATTACTTATAAAACCTCATATCAATTTCTGAAAATTTGTACTTCAACAATATTATTATTTTCGAGATACCACTTTACTTTCATCCATTATAAATAGTTTTAATGAGATCAGGAATCAAGAAAACGGAAATTTATGGGAGGTACAAAATGTCATGAAGACCGGGGAAGAGCAACAATAATAGCAGAAGTGGCAGCGAGAATCACCAAAACAAATAGTGATACTACGATTGTATTCCAAAATAACACAACGAAATCAGTGAAATGCTGCCATTGCGGTAAAACCGGCGTAGGCAAAATGCATTTGGTACAATCTTCTAAAACGGCATTAAGCCAAAACGCATTTTACAAGAGGCGACATCACCTGAAAAGGTACTGCATATTTTAATCGAAAGTATGAATATGAATGAGAAAATACGCACTGTGTTTATTAAGCATGAAACGAAAGAAATCAATGTAGAAAAAAATCAATGAATAATCAGGAATTGCACTTATCTAACATTCATTACAAGTTTTCAGTTTTCTCGAAGTTTCCGAAATATTTCAAACAGTTTTTCCGTAACACTAAGTCCGTGAAAAAATGTATGGTAAAATTAGCCAAAATTGTTAACTAGCTATTTAGTCATCTATTTTGAAAAATACACTAGAAATTCGCAAATTAAGTTACGATTCATTCCTCTTTTTCTTTACAGACAAAAAAATGCGCGAGTTGTTTTGCAACATAAACCAAAAAATATTTCGACCGCCAAAGAACGTCGAGGTGTGAAAGTTTTCGGTATTATTTTAGGTTGTTTTGCAATTTGTTGGACACCGTTTTTCATGTAAGCAACTTTTTTAATATTTTGACAGCACAGTTCAATATATCATTATAAATATTAGTCTTAAGCGTTTATATTCCCTAAAAATTTATCTGTGAAGATTTTTGGAATATCATCTGCAGTAGTACAGCAAATTCCATTCCTAGTATTATTGATTTCTAGTAGACTGATTGGTATGCCTTTTGACGACTTTCATTTTGGAACTTTGTTTTTTAGTTTGCGTTCAAAAAATTTCATACTTCTAGAATTCTAGAATGTATGTAGTGGTGCAGTTCTGTTCATCGTGTCAAATTGATCCGCACATATGGATGTTCATCACTTGGTTAGGGTACAGCAATTCGGCAATGAATCCAATCATTTATACGGTATGCTGGAATTGCACTATCATTACCTATCACATGACGGGAATCACAATTTACAACAGTTGGAATTTTTATATACGAACAGTTTTTCCCTTAATTTCAGGTTTTCAATCACGATTATCAGAACGCTCTGAAGGGGCTACTTCGCAGAAGTAAGCAACAAACAGTGCATGTTAAGCGATAAGCTCAAAGAAAATATGGAATATGAAGGAGACCGGTACTATAAAATGATTGGGCAGTGATTCTGATGCCGCCATCTCAACCTTTCCACGAAACATTTACCTACCAAAGAATATATTGACAAAAGCTATATCAAGTCCCTTTAAAAACGCATTGCATTTTGCAAACAAAATGCTTATAAATGCATATCGTAAACAAGAATATTAACAAATTTAATTGAATTGGCTAAATCATTTTGGAAAGAGGCAACAATTCTAGTGAACTGAAAAATTGTTATGAAACACTGTTGTATTCGGAATTCAGTTTTGCAACCAGCGTGCTAAGTTCTTTAATTTTTTCAGCTCCAACTCGACAACAACCACCTACCACTTTCATACCTAAATTCTTCCACTCCATTAGCTGCCCCATATCAGGGAAGATACATTTGCCATTTCTCCATCTGAAAGGATATTTGCATGTTGAAAATGACAGTTTCAAATATGCTACTTAACAGAGTCATAGCTCTGAACAAAAGTTACTGATTAATTGTTCATCCACAAGGAATGTAGCCCCGTTTTTTCTTTACAAAATCTTATCAATGATAAAAAGTGAAAGGATTCCGAGAAGAAAATGCTACAAAAGGGAACTTAATATAAATAAAACTGTAGGAAAAAATGCAACTTTTTTGTGCCACATTCGTATTCTTCTCCACTGTTCGGATAAACAATAAATGGCAACGAATTAACTGAGATACTAGCAGATTGCAACAGCTGTGTTATATAATTTGGTGATGTGCAATTAATTCCTGAATTAAATCTCAAACAAACCCTACAGAAACTTTTTCGACAATATTCACTTTATTTAAGTCATTCAAATGCAATAGCAGATTCGCAAGAGAGAAACTTGAAACGAACACACCTATTCCAAGAATGTTAGGATGATGTGAAATTTTCTCTACACTTTTGCAGAAACTTTCATTGTGATTGGTTTGTTCACCATTCTGCAAAGACCAACCTATGAATTAAAACATTTGACAGTTTAGATTAATAGGATAGTCAGTTTGCGAAAAACAAAAATAACGCAATTCAATTTTGAAACAATACTGAATCCAAAATTTACTTTACAAGAAAATGATATCCAGAAATTATACGAATGGTTAATAGCATTCACTGCTTTCAGTATAGCCACAGCTTCCTTGTATGATGGAACTGTTTCGTAAGCTATAACTTTGAGACCTGCTTGAAGCAGTGGTATGGTCTGTTGTATATGATAATCAACCAGAACCTTCAATATTAAAAATCAATAAATTCGTGTATTGATTAATCCAGTTTTCAATAATGCGCGAACTAATTACTTTTACATATATATTTATGCTTTTTTATTGAATTTAAATGATACCTGTTCTTCAAGCTCATCAACGTAATGTCCACTATACTCGGAACCATCATTAAAAATTACACCGTATGGTCCCACTGAACCAACTACCTTTACTTTTTCTCGTGCTGAGCATTCATCAACTGCCTGTTGCGCCAGTGAAACCAATTTCTATTTGAAAAAGACAGCAATATTTTTAGTTATCATATCACGATTTAAATTAATGACATGAAATATAACGATTTTAAGTGCCTGAAACATAAGTCTAATGCAAATTTAAACTATATGCAAAATTTTTAGTGAATTCCATAGGCCTTATCAGAAAATAATTTTTATCAGATGAAAGCATATTAGTTACTTTCAAAGACGATTCAGCAGCAATCTTCGTCATACCGCGTGAATTCATCATTGTACTTATACAAGCTTGATAAGTATTTGTGAGAATGATATCACTACCAGCTTCAATGAAGCTAAATAATCATTATAATGTATTTTATAAAGATATTGAAAAAGACAACAAATATCGTAGAGGAAGTCCAAAGAATACTTCAGAGTAATATATGAAAGTGCCGATTCAAATATCACCACCGAAATACATTGCTCGAATATGTGATACAAGTCAAAAGCGCTACATGCCGGAACGGTTAATATTTAGTAACACCAAAAATCAGACTTACTTCAATATTCATAGATACGTTAGGTTGTTGATAGGTTTCACGTGTGAAATACATACCGTTTATGCACTTGAAGTATGAGATTGGGATTATCGAACAATGCTGCACAACTCCAAAGTGAATGATTCTGCAACATTCATGAATTTTTCTTTTGGATTCCATTTACATTATAATGATTTGTTTTACAACCTTGCGAAAACGATATATACTATTCATAACAACTTACTTGAATCTTCTTGCACATCAGAAATCCTAAACTGTTAACAGTAAAAACTAAAATTGACTTTACAAACTTGTCTACATTGGTGAAAATAAAAAACAAAAATTTCGTTCGGATTTCCTCAAGATTTCGTGCATTGTTTGTAAGAAATATGCTATGGATAAATTACTAAATAGATGGGAGTGCAATTATTTATTAATTAATTCATAATAATTCACTTTAACATTGTAACCAGCTGCTTCTAGCTCAGTGCCAAAGCCGCCATCCAAAAGTTGAACTTTTTCCCAAGTGAAACACGCATCCATTCCTCCTATAGCACAAAAAAAGTGATAGGAAATTAAAAGTTCAGTCATTTCAGCTGAATATTCATTAAGCATTGTTCTACCAGGCACTGTTGTTCTTTGCCCTACATATCCAGGTAACGATATTGTATAAGATAATATGGTAATGAGAAACGTTTCCCGAAATAATTTGCTATTGAGGACTAGTGAATCCCGCGAATCCGGATTAATAAATTCCGCGAAAGGAACGAAATTCCTGATAAATGAATCTCGAGGATGAAACGGCATTCCGAATTAATGAATCCTGAGAATGAAATGGAAACAGCCGCTCCCATGAAAGCTATTGCATAAAATCAATCATGTACAAAGTGGTAAAAAATCAGTAAGATTGAAATAGATCAGTTTATGAAAATAAGAGAGATCGGAATGCCATCAAGAGGAATTAGTATATAAGGATGAAAGCGAGAAAGAAAGAAAAAGAGAGCAGGAAAGATGGTGAAATTTGCTGAATGAGATAGATAGTTTCAAAGATTTGAAGAATTGATGGGAGTCAAGTTGGCGCTAATAGAAGTAACCGAGCGAGAGGGATGTTGTGCAAGAGAGCAGCATGGTACAAGGGAGTATGCGCATCCTTTCTATGGGTAATCGGAAATGACAAAGGATATATTTGTTTTCCGTATCAGTTATGCTCCAGTAGGCAAGAAGAAACATGAAATTCAAGTAACGACCTATCATGAGCGTAAATATGGTGGGATTCTGTGAAGTTCCACGCAATAATCATCAAATTAGAGATCAGTTCGGTTTTCAGTTGTCAAAGTTTTTTCCGCATGACTGCCTCACTACTATCAGTATACAAGTCGTGTTGTGCCCCCAAATAAATGTATCGCTTAGTGGAAGTAGTAAGGACGAGGAAATGAAATCTCCCGAGGGATCTTCACGTTTTGATTCTGTGCGACCATGCATATACGTTCCTATGAATTTTTCTAAACACGGATAGCTCCAAGACAATCGATAATGATACCGAACTAGGATTGAAAGTGAAATTAATATAATTTTAAATAAAAAAAACTCAGGCTCAGAAGTCTCAACGGAAACAGCATGAGTCGTTTATCTGCGCACACAGATCAAGTGATTATTAATTGCTCTTCCTTGGACAGTTCTTGCGCTTATACAGTTTTATCAATAGTATAAGTGAATCAATAATACATACCCTATAAGAGAGCTGATAACAATAACGATAAAATGATCGATTAAAAAAACTCTACCAATACATACTACGCTTCATTCTAAAAGTGCAATCTATTAATTTTATCTTTTCTATTACGAATTATAATCTTAACCATGGGATAATCAAAACAGCAACCGAACTGACCGGAAGTTCATTTGAGGCGTTACCGTATGGACAGTGTCCTGTCTATGTAGCCACTGAATCAAACAGTGAACTATATTAATTCATGGATTTCTTCTGTAAAATGATATCGATAAACTTCTCAGGACATGAGACAGAAAAAAACTACATAGCAAGAAATGCCATTGAACTTCATGCAGCTAAACTGATAAACAAAACGCTTAGTAAATATACGCTGATTTTACATGCAGTGACGCATAAAGCAATGAGATCACTCAAATAACAAATCTTTCCTTACTAGCGAAATAACGTCGTCACATATTAACAAACCTTCCTTTGTTTAAATACAGCTTGCAAAAAGAAATATCGAGAAAATGTTGAAATTCTAAAATCAACAACAAAGAAAAGCTGAATTTTATACCAAAACGTCGAAATTTTAAAGCCAAGAGTTTAATAAAACAAATCCCCGTAAATGGAGATAATAAAATTTGGGGCAAATTCAGAAGACCGTTGGGAATTCATCAGAAACACAAGTATAACTAAACGACATTTGTTTATAAATATCATTTTGACGACACTGTTTCAAATAATACGAATTCTGAAGTTATTCATCAATTCTGAGCTTTTGAAGATTGTTCGCTTGTGCCATAGATGCAGATCCCATCAGGCTGAGTGCAGCAACGTGCGGACCATCAAACGGTTGGACAATTAATATCCAAAGATGCTAAAAACTTCGAGATTTACAAATTAAACGACAGTTTAAATTTTAATGAAGTAGGATTTAACTGTTTTGTCAGTCGAACTGCAAAAATGCTGCAGGATGAAGCAGCGCAGTAATCCAAGCCAAGTTGTCATGCTATCTTCATCCACCAGTGTTTTTGGAGGAGCAAGGCTTGATATTTCAATTTTGATGCATATTTGAATTTCTGGTATCATAAATCACAAATGCCGTACTTGGATTATAATGCGGCACAGCATATCCATTTACGGTGCCAATTGTTGTTTGGAATTGCGAACAAGGTAAGCCTAGCACAGCTAAATCATTGTCTGTTGGGTTAAGTGGGTACCAACGTGGCGTACCATCCAGAACATGTGGATCTGTAGAAAACAACAGTTTCTTTCAATAAATGAGGGTCAGTTAAAAGAGTTTGCAACTACAGCCTAGTTTTTTGTCCTTCTCTATAAATTTCAAAAAGGGAACACTAACATGGAACATTCAAAACCTGCCAAAATTACTAGGAACAGAGCCTGAGTAAGACAAAAGAGTTTAAAGAGTACTAATCCGAACTGTACATAATCGAACCATTAGAAGTTTTGCCTTCTAGTGTCTTATAACACAAACCAACATATGAAGGTCTCCTACAGCATTAAATTAAAATTACCTGAAAGACTAATAACAAGTTTTCCTAAAGCGTTGTTATCATTAAGTCTATCATAGTCCCACACCGTAAATTCCAAATAATGGCTGTATAGGTCATGAAATGGTACTGAATATTCCAGTGTTTGATCCCATACTGGATCTGAGGTATTTGGCACGAATTTAGTTCGACGCTTACTAGATACCCTGAAAATTATATACCTAAGGTATTCATAACTCATTGGATTTCTCGGTGGATTTCTGGATATACTAAGAGAAAAAATACGTTAAGAAATGACAATAAGTGCATCAAATTCATTCTGTAAATTATTGCAGCAGCATTTACCTTCTTCCAGGTAACAAGTAGACCTTCACGAAAGGATTCGGATAAAATGTTACATTACAATACTGACGACACAAGAGGCTCTTTGCCGAAAGCACTGTTACCATAAGTGTCGATGTTGATCGGTTGTATGCTAAGGCCACGTTCAAATAACCCAACGTATCAGGCTAAAAAGAGGATAAAAACAAGAAAATAAGTCAAAAAAAAAAAGAAAATCTCTCTAAACTGACTAGATTGCTAAAAGATTTCATACTCATTGATAGTCAACTTTCTAATGAAATCGATGATGTCTTAATCTTTCGCAATAAATATGAGTAGCGGCCTTTCAATCTTTTACTCTCTTGTTGCCAAAAAGGTCCGTCTAAACGAACTGGTTAAACTGGCATAGAATCTTGGAGCTACAATTTATTCTAAATCTCCATTTTCGGAAATTATCTTTTGAATTCAAAATAAAATTCTGAATTCATAATTTGCTTTTGAATTCATAATTTGCTCTGTCATAATTGCTTTAGATGAAAGTCAGTCGACAATAATGTTAAGAAATGATGAAGTAATTATGTAATTAAACTACCTCCTGCATGCAGGCAACACGGTTATGCGATTGCAAAGGGATAGCTTTGTTGTTCAATGATGGTTTCAAAGCAGCATAAGAATCTGAAGAGACAGAAGTCTGTCCATCCGCGCAACGATGTGCAGGTACAGGAGGAGCCTCTGACTTCTGTGAGCGATCGCGTGTTTCATCTGTAGAAATTCTTGTAAATACATTTTTGTTGAATATTGTATATGAATGCAATATTTTTCAACAAGAAAACCATACCATGCTTTCGTTCTCGTCTGCTTTTTTGTTTTTCAGCGCCTTTGCTTCTTCCGAGATTGCTCGATGTCACCTGCACACTGCTAATCGGAGTGCTTGAAAATCAAAATTGTTAGACAAGAAAAAGAATTGTATTCAACAGACCATCCATGATAAATTGTTACAAAGATAAGCATTGAACATCCTAATGAGTATTGCAACATCACGAAATAAACTGGTAACTTTTTGACGTTTTGAATTGAGAATAATCCTACAACTGCTTATAACACAGCATTTTATTTCTTTTAGCACAGTATATAGCTAAATTACTTGTTGGTAAACTAAAATTGCATAAGATAATCAAAGAATATCAGAACAAAGCTGGTTTCCAGTGAATTTAATCATTTATTGAATAATGTTCCTAACAAAGTGTAAAAGAAAGCATAAAATGTCATCAACCTAGCAACAACCACTTCAATTTCACCACGACTTGCGGTTATCACTTGCTCCACTTCTTCAAATGTTTTTCCAGTTAATAATACACCATTCCATTCCAGAACACGATCTCCTAAACAGGATCACCAAACATATTTTCATCGCATCTTCAAAAAAATACTCCAAAATGTTATAGAACGAAATTAATAAATTTTTGTTTTTCCTCTTCATTTTAAATATAATGTACACTTAAAGGTTTGCAATGTTTATTTTTTTTCAAGAAGAAAAGGGAATTTAAAATTTACTTCCATTGCTTTTTTGACCATATTCACTTCATTAAGATGGGTGATGTAAGCAATCTTAGTAATCTAAAGACAGTCTGATAAATCTTCGGGTGGCATATGCCGAGACAAGTAATAAATGAAAACTCGGGAAACAGTGATCTGACTGAAGTGTTAATTAGAGTGTTGACTTCTATAACACTTCAATCGCTTCTTACCAATACAACCCAACACCTCATTTTGCTTGACACTACCGGAGTTATATGATGCTGTGCATTCACTAGCATCTACTTTGAAGTATCCAAATTAATTTTGGTAGGAACAATATTTAACGGACCATAAGGTCATTCAACACCTTGTTTGAGTGTTACCAATTCTCACTGGTACAGTGCTTTCTATATGGAGGATTGATTATTGATGAATTTTAACCTTCCTTGATCTCGCCTAACATTTCTCGAGCCTTTCCGCGATTTACTGTCGATACGAAAGCTACAAGTTCACCATTTGGAAGTTTCTTGCCACCTACTACTCGAATGCCAATGTCTGAAACGCAATCATTAAACTTTTATTAACAGTGAATTTTGAATTTTGAAATTTAAATTTCATTTATTAATATTTTAGCAATGATTTTGGAGTGCAGTCTATCTCCCTTCAAATTTTTGAAGACTCGACTCCATATTCATAAGGAGTCACTAATAATATTTTACAACTGCAATGATACCACCAGACGATTCCTGCGGTGAACAGCCGGTCATTACATACATTATACTTTGTTTTATAGTGACGCATACTCCCCCAAAAAATTTGATTTTTCAATATTTCAAAATAAAGCCTTTGTAAACATTGGTGTCGTGATATTTGCGTGTTAGGAGAATCTTCTTAATGTTTGCCGGATAAACCCGGTCGCGTTGTGTTATGGCAGCAGCTATTCCATCGCTATCATCGAATGACTGCTTCAAATGACTTCCAGTTAGTTCTTTTACCTGTTGGAATATTAATTCCAATTAAGTAAATAACTCCATGGAATCATAAAAAAACTGTAACTAATAGTACACTGTCTACAAAAATGAATGCATCTTCATTACCAAATATTTCAACAAGCAAATCAAAAAGAGATTAGACTGCTGTGTTGATTATCTGGTAGTTTCAAATCAAAATTACCAACAGTCTTAACATCTCTTTATCACTGATAGCATGCATGATGCATTATTTTGGAACACCCTGTACTTTCATGGAAGATCATAATGTGAATATCAATCTTTGATGTGCGAGATTTGAGACTGTTAGATTATGTAAAGCCGTTCCGGGACTTTTGGCTTCTTGTGTATTAATTTAAAAGAGGGAAGGAGGTAAATGATGCTTTGATTTGGCGCTGTTAAATTTTGGTTTTCTTTTAAAGTAACTTATCATCCCAAAGGCCGTTACGGTTTTGAGCGTTACAGACTAAAAAACTGGTCTACTAGAACTACTGAGGCAGTATGCTAATGTTCGAACGCCCATAAATCAATTACAATATCGTCATCCGTTAGAATTTTCCAAAGCTCCAAATTCTACAGTACAATAGAAACCTACTCGATTTCTTCGCGTCTTTCTGTCGTTGCGTCCGAGACTAGAGACGTGATTGCAATCGCCTGAATGAATATGTCAACTAAGCAGTTAAATTTGAAAGCACGCATGAAAGTCAACAAATGATACTTCTTGAAAATGAGAAATGCATGATATAAACTTGCTGAACATTTAGTCTGACCTCATTTTTCAATTTAAATAGCTCTTTCTAACCCCGACTTTGCTGGACTTTAACCCTACTCAGAAAATAAATTTGTTTTACAATAAGTTGTACTCCATCTACTTTGTGCGTATTTTATCAACTGAAATATCATTTCTCAGAAGAATATTCCTTAAATTTAAAAAATCTTCCATAAATAAGCATTACTTGTTTATACGCTTAGACCATGAAATTTGTTTTGACTCGATTTCAGAAACATAGTTTTCAAAGATACCTAATTGATTGATTCCCTACATTTCTCATTTTTCGAGACAATGCAATTGTACCATTAATTCTACCGTACTGAAATTAAAACACTACACTGCAAAAGACTTGCAAATTCTATCCAAAAATATGGATTCCAACAGCTGTATAGAATAAATACAATTGCCATGACTGCTTCGTTTTATCAACAAACGAATAACTGTACAATAACGACGAATTTTAGTGCGATAACTAAAAGAGTAACATTTAACCTACTCAAATGATTGATAAATTACATTACTTTGTGCTACTGACAGAAGCACAAAAACCATCGGAATAACTCTAAGTATAACTTGAGCGACAGTTACACCTCACAAAATTCTTCCTCCATTCACAGATGAAATCAATTATGAAAAGAGGTCATTACACAACGACCGATTTCATGCCAACACACTAAGGGTTGATTCAGATGTGAGATTGAGGTGTAATACTGCTCAGCCATCACAAGCACCATAACATAACTGCAGTATCACATATTATCAATGTCCTCATTTTTTTAGGCGGCATGTTCTCATTTTTCATATACAAACTATCGGATATCAGCTTCATACATAACTCAACAAACAATTTAAACTATGTCTACAATTGGACTACAAAGTAATATATTCATTTTTACTGTTGAAAATCTTTTACCTTTTTAAACCACATTATCAATCCTTAAGGCATCCAAAAATTTTGAAAATGTTGAGTTCATGAGGATGAAAACTATGTTTTTTAGTATTCACATTATTTCTGTGGAACTGAAATTTGTACTTCGGCGATGACCATGCCATTTCCAAAGCTGAATTCGGTCTCTACCATCTTATTTTCCAAATTCTAATTACCAGTACACCTCCCACGCCATGTTTAATTGAACTCAACATTTTCAGATAGCTCTATGGAAAAATCAATTCAAGGCTTCCAACATTTTCTAAGGATAAAACCCTTCTGCGTTGTAAATTGGATTGTACCTTTCGAGATTTCATTAAATACCTTATTTTTCATATTACTGACATGCGATAGCAAGTATTAGAAAGATGACAACTTTCTTTGTAAGCAATCATTCGTCCATTAATCAAAAACTGAATCAAATAATAATTCAACATTTCAACAAGGAATGCAGAGTTAATTCAACCGCTTTAATAATATTTCAGGTAGATGAACAAAATAAAACGAAAAAAAAGCTAAAGCATTACCATATAGAATATAAACGTAGAATAGCTTAAATTTTTGTAAACCCTACTACTTAAAAATGAGTCTACGTTTATTCAGATTTCACTAGACCAATAAACAAAGATCAAACGGTTGCATTGAAAAGAAGGAACAATTAAATAATGTGAATGCCAACGACGAAATGTAATTTAGGATTTTATTTAAATCTGAACTTCGTATCCAAAAATGACATAGTTATAAATAAAGCTGCATATTTTAAAATATAGGTTACAGACACTTTCAATAGTGCCAATAGTATGCTTTTCTATATTGACCAAAATTTCTTGATAAAATTTAGCCGACTTTTCTGCCAACAATTATTATAATGTTTCATGGTCATTGAAAATTACTTGCTAGATCTCTTTCACAGATCATAAAAACCCCTCATGTCTGAATGAAATTCAGTTTGAAAACCTAACTTTTAAGTAGAACTTCCAAGAATCAATCCTTTATTGAAGTTTGATTTAATCTTGCATACAAAACTGTTGAACGCCCTTTCTACAGCATAATCCATGCAACTAGGAAGTGGGGAAGATGATCGAAAGATTAATCAGAATTATTTAGGCAAACTACAGAAGATAAAGGTGAGTCAGACACAGTATGGCGAAGCTGATCCACTTTGAAGAGAAGGAATTAAGAACAAATCTGAAAACACAGAAATGCTGAAATTTTTTGAATGTATATTGTTCAATAAGCAGCGAAAGAAAAAAAACATAACAGAAGAAAATCAAAATCCATTCACTGTTTAGTTTTTCTACGATAATGATCGGCTGCACCATAACAGAAGGAAAAGTTTAAAGTCCAAAAGCTTTCGCAAAATGCAAAATTAATGCGATGTTTAAAAGACCTAAAAAGGAGAAAATCCATTTCCAAACATCAGTGCTTCTACAGGTCGCACAAATGATCGCGACCTTCACGATGGTGACGGTGTAGAAATCCTCTATGTATTGTAGTCCCCTGTGAGGCTGAAACCATATAACTTAATATTCTTAATATCATAGATTTCAAAGTCACCGTTCTGCTCACTAATTCAATCTCGCACATGTAAAATCATGAGCTGAAAAATGTTGAAAAAGAAAAAAAAAACATTGATGAATATTGGGAGATTCCAATTATAAGCTGCCATATCGTATACATTACAAGAAATAAACTAAGAACATATCGTCTTCCGGTAAGTCGATAACGAAAGCAAAAAAAAAGAAAAAATTATAATTCGTAAAAATCCATATGCTCAAATCCCCTGGATATAAGTAATCCAAAAAAAAAAGCACTATTTGAAATGTATTTCCTTACTGCTCGTATTTCCTCTCCTATTGCTCTATTCTCCTTCGAAAGTGCCAAAATAAATAAATTTAAGCATTACTTCTCCGGATCAATGAATATCATGGAATGGAAACAGTAAACACTAGGTATGCATAGGAAACACACTGATATCCAGAGTTTCATGGTTGTATCGCAGTTGAAAACACATGCATAACCAATGGATATACTAGATGAATGAATGAGACATTAACAACAAAATCCTGATAAGACTTTCCAGCCTCTATGTCACCATGTTTGAAGATCATGAATTTGAAAGATGAGATACTACAAAAAAAAAAAAACTTAAAGAAACAGGGTTTGAAGCGATTGTACCACGAATAAGAAGCTGAATAACAATGTTTCGGGGCAAAACCGTTAGTATTTAATGATTTCAAACAAGAAAAAATGACGAAGCACTAGAGATCATCAACCGATTTGACGAGAAAATTGGGGAAATAAGAAACTGGTGTTAGGTGCCACAAAGTAATTAAACTGAAACTTCATAAATTAGAATTCTTACAGATGGGAGACCCAACAGAACCTAGAAAAAATATTCCTTGATGCTTTCTCGATGATATTTGAGTAATGGAACTTAGCTCTTAGTTCCTGTTATACAGAACTTCGGAAAAAATGGGGAATATTGTAAAAACTGTAGATTTTCCAGAATTTTTATGTATAAACTTCATTTTTCAACCTATGAATACATAATTGAGGTGGCACCATTACCGTAATGTTGCAGACGCATAGGACGTTGATTGCTCAGTGTTGTATACATGCGGTTCATACCATCTTCTTTTGGATAAACGGCATCGTAACTGTTCATTGGAATGTTTCCATTGGACCAAGCTCTCAGAGCGTGACTAGGTTGTTGAGAGGTCGTCGGATAGTTATCCGGAAACACGGATGGTTGTTTTGGCGAATAAGATTGTTTACCAATACCCAGATAAGGGTTGCCTGCGTGATACTGAGTGGAATAAGGAATATAAGAATAGTGATTTCTTACAGCATAATTCCTGTTT
>NW_018108337.1:18866-22519 GCF_000183805.2 Loa loa | reverse complement strand
GAGGTGGCACCATTACCGTAATGTTGCAGACGCATAGGACGTTGATTGCTCAGTGTTGTATACATGCGGTTCATACCATCTTCTTTTGGATAAACGGCATCGTAACTGTTCATTGGAATGTTTCCATTGGACCAAGCTCTCAGAGCGTGACTAGGTTGTTGAGAGGTCGTCGGATAGTTATCCGGAAACACGGATGGTTGTTTTGGCGAATAAGATTGTTTACCAATACCCAGATAAGGGTTGCCTGCGTGATACTGAGTGGAATAAGGAATATAAGAATAGTGATTTCTTACAGCATAATTCCTGTTTGAAGAGTCCCGCAGCTGATGAGCTCCTTTGTCCCGGTAATAATTGCCATACTCGGTAGCATGATGAGAAGGTCTCGAGCCGTAGTTTGTGTCGTTTCTGCTATATACCTGACCAAGAAGTGAAGGCCCAGGGAGAGTATTCGGTGTCTGAGGAAAATGACTTGAATAATAAGGTAGCACTGCATTATTATCAAGTGCGCTACTATTCGCGTAAGAGAGTTGCTGATACCACGGCCAGTTTTCATAATGGTCACTTTGTGCATAAGAAGGAAAATTTGCATAAGGATCAGGAATAATAGGGCGTGGAACTGGTTGATCTGGACGTAACAATGCTGGATCAGCCTCCATAGAAGACAACGGATCCTCATAATTTAACATGGGTAGTGCTTGGTCACTGGTGGTCGAGGACCTGTATCTAGGCACAGAGTAGGGGCGTTTTTTGGCTTGATTGAGGTACAACCGTTCCTCCGCCGGAGAGCCGTTTAACAGCTTTTGTTGATCAGTGATAAATTGATTACTCAGGTAATTTGCATATTGTGAGATAATATCAGTATTGGGTAGACTTTGGGGACCATCAAAATTCTGTGCTCGTGCACCAGACACATACTGCGGTCTATACAAATCATCATATGCAACTTTCATCAGTGGACGTCCAAAAGTTACACTTGATTCAGGGAGACGTTGTTGATATGATAACCACGGATCTAAATAATTCATAGACCGAGTGGCGTAAAGCCTCGTTCTGGAATCCAGAATTGGATCTTCCGCAGTAGTAGGAGTCACACTATGCCAGGACCTCAGAGGAGCGTCATACCGCCCTGTTGGAATTGGGAGTGATTGGAAATGGTCACTCTGTGCATCACCATAACTTCGCTCAATATAGCGCTCATAGTTCCGTGGAAGTGATCCGTACCCGAATAAATGTCGGCTACGATTACGATTTATATAGTCACGTCCGTTTGATCGAGGAGAACGCGTTGTAGGAAAATCGATCCTTGGCAAGGATCCGTAATGCGGAACAGTGGACGAATAGTCAGAAGTGGGATGAATAATTGGGAAACTGGATGCTGCATATAAGTCAATCATAGATGAAATCTTTTCTTTTCTCTGCGCGAGTTCATCCATAACTCTCTGCTTCCTGGTTTCCCTGTTTATTGGATCATCATCACTGAAAGCAAATCGATTCTTCAATCGTCGTCCATGTTCTCGAAGTTGCCTATCATATTCCGCGAAATACTTTGCCGTAGATTCCAGCAAATTCGGTTCCGAAGCCGAAAACAAATTACTGGCTGTGCTACAGTGACGGCGACTGGATGATCGGTTACTATGAGCTTCATAGGTCGTGGTGCCATTTGTTTGCGTTTCCGTGGACCGCAAGCGCGGTTGCAGTACCGCTGTTGCATCGGTACTGGTAGTGAATGCATTGAGTCGATCGTGTTTTATTTGCCGTCTAAGTGAAGTGGCAGCAGCATGATAGAATGAGCTGGGTATGGCAGTGTATGCAGTTGCAGCGGCAAAAGAACTTTCCGATTGTACTCCGACCGACTTCAGTTCCGGTTCTAAACAAAAGTCGTCAGTGGAAATACCCACTTCCTGGGTTGCAATTTGGACCGAGGATGAAGAGGGTGGAACAGAAGAACGTTCAGGTAGGGAGGTGGTCGTCACTGAGGTTGTCGTACTGGGTACCTCACTTGGTACCACACGAGCACCACTGATAAGTTCAACAGGTAATAGACAAGGTATCACATTAGGGATATTATCGATGTCAACGGAACGGTATTCAGGCAAAAGTCCAGTAATAAGCATTCGATGTACAATATACTGCCTCTGATTAGCCTCTATTTCACAAGCTTCCAAGGATTCTCGTCTTCTTTCCAAGACTTCCTTCAATTCCTTCTTCAGCAAAACACGAGCGAGTGGGCTGGGCATTTTGGTACCGGATGCTTGTCCCAGTACCGTTGAGCGATCACCCGCTGCAGCAGAGGTGGTTTGTCGAAGGAGTAATTTAGGTTTTGCATTGATGATCGCTGCTCCGGGAAGGATGGCGGGATCTACCGTGCGACAGTTGGCGGTTGCTGAAGAGGATGATAATGAAAGACTGCTTAGAGAGGCAGTACGAGAAGTGGGTTGTGAGTAGGCACGAGGATCCTGAGCATGATATTGTCGTTCGAGAGACGGAGATACAACTGGGGTGCTTGATATGAGGTAAACCGGAGCGGGAGGCGTTTCGCTGACCTTCTCTGCACGTTGTGTTGGAATCGAAGGCAGCTTTCGTCGTCCCATCTCCAGTGATGTCGAACATTGTACATCATCCTGTAAACGTCTCGATTATCTCCAATTATCTCTATAATAGGTTCCAAATGTTTGGTTTCTATTTATAACTTGTTACAGAGTTTGTAGTACTCTTTAAATAAAATTACAAGGCCTATATGTTTTATGGCATATAATGTATAATTTAAAAATATGTAAATAGCACATTCGCGACAAGCTTCACACAGTTTTGATTTAATGGAAATCCATCGTTCTCTGAAGTTTGCGTTTTTTTTTTTTCCAATATCCCGTAAATCTGTCCCTAGTTTAGCATCCCATGACCAATTAATGACTACCATAGGGTCATCGCTGTTGCTAGAACCGAAGATGCAGGGTGCAAATCTTTTGCACAAATTGTGACTAGTTCCAGTCATTTGAATCAGCAGACAAGGCATTGGAAAAGGCAATGGTTTTGGTTGCCATACTTTTCAAACATTTCAAGGATAATTTTTAAAAATTACTGACAAAAAATGTATAAGGAGAGAACTGGAGAACTGGTAATATCATTCTCTAATATTACTGGAATGCCATCATATAAACTTCGCAAGATCCGAAAGTCACTGAGGAGATCTCTCCATCTAACAATTGTTTTTTGATCTGCAACCTCATGTAAGGATTGTTTGACAGTAGAACACCTATATGTCTGAAATGTTTGTATCATTTCCTTGAAATCAAAGACTTTTAGAATTTTCTAAACCTCTATTTTTTTTTTTTAATATCTCTTCAAGCACACATTGTATAGTTCGTGCTGGTTCATTTGCATCATTCATACTGAGTCAAAAGTGGATATGAAATTGTATTAGCATTATAGATTCATACTGTATACGAACCATTCAGTGATATGCAAAGTCGAGATAGAACACGTGTGAATGTTCCGATAGCATTTTTCAGAGAATTTTCTTAATTTTGTCTGGGATATTCGCGAATTTACAACTTACTATCTCGCTGCAGAAACGTTTAGCCTGGGCGCAAAACGGGAGAAGGAAGAAAAGTATTTCCAGGAAAAGCAGTTTGCAGTTGTCGTTATTACTGGAT
>NW_018108337.1:14371-18457 GCF_000183805.2 Loa loa | reverse complement strand
ATGTACGTATATATCGATAACACGTCAAGGAATTTGCATCATAACTTGTATTAATCAATACCGATTTGCTGTTGTATCATCCGTTTGTTGCTAGTGAAGACAGTATTCTGCTAAATCACAAAATTTTCATAATTAAAAAGTACTTGCTCGGGGGAAAATAATTTACAATCAGATTAAAATTGGAATAATCCCAATCAGTGTAGAAAAACAGAGCCAGTGGAAGACATTCCTGAAAACGTTCATAAGATTTAAATGATGAATTGCCGATGGATACTGATAGCACTTTGGCATCAATACCGGTAATAAATACTTTAGGTCCTTGATGATAAACAAGGAATGGAAGAAGTTAAGGAAAGGAAAACTGCAGAGGAGAAAAATGTGTAGGAAGAGAGACAGTTAAGAAGCACTGCGTTTCACCGTTTGATATTGAAGCAACAACACCAGAAGCAAACAAACCCAACCATTTTGATGCTCCCTGGCTTCAACACTCACTGGCCAATCCCGAATGAACTACAGCGAACCTTTTCAGGCCTTCTCTCTATAATATCTAAGCCCTCTTTTTTTTCCTCATTCATACACACACAAGCATACACACCCACACACATACACGCATACACACACCCACACAACATACACACATATACACACGCACCCACACACACGCAGACACCCATACATACACACACGGACGTACACACACAACACATAAGGACACACCCACATTGACACATAACATGGACGGATACTTGTAATATAGACGGGGAGTACATTTAACATGAAAAGTTGTAACGCAGAAAAGCAGGAACTAAAAAAAAATGATTCATCAAATTATGGCACAAAATAGGAAATACTCACACATAGCCACGATTTCAAGGCGAAATTTCTCTGTTTGTAGCCTCAATTCCTATTTCCAACAAATGCGAGACAGACACCCCTCAGTCCAAGAATGTTCAACTTTTTACTACTGAAACATTCTGCAGTCTCAAAACTTTGAATTCTCAAATTTCTCTAGTCTTACTTGCAGAAAAAGGATAAAAACAGAGCTGCTTGGAACGGTATCACTGTTCATCAAGTTGAAGTTAGAAACAGATTCCTTTGTTTACAGAACTATATTTCGAGAGAATTTCCAGACTAATTTACTTAACACTACTAATAATTTTTCCGATATATACAAGGTAAATTAAACAATAACATTTCATGGTGAACGTAGAGATACTACTATATTCTGCGTGCCTAATGTAACCCCCAGAGAGTTCAAAAGAAGCATCTCCATCACACATGAAATTATTTCCACAAAGTCAATACTTGAATGACAAGCATCATTACCAGTGCTAACTGATACTATCAGTAGCTGATATTTAAAACCTTTTCTTCTCACTTTCCTGACATATCGTTGTAAATTGAATTCCAAAAGATACGTTTGCAAATCATTTCATTACTTATTATTGTGCAAATTGATGTGTCGAATAAGTAATTGTTGCAAATACAATGATTTTCCATCCTTTCTTATTCTCATTCCCAAACAAAACATTTACAAGAGATATGGCACATTTTCCTCAAGGAAAGTTACATTTCTTGGCATAAAGAAAAAGAAATTTTCTTCTCGTTTTGCAAATAATCCGAAAACACAATGGGTACAAAATTTGCCAAAATCTTCGAGCAACTACGTGGAGAAGCAAACTGGAAAGAACGACATAAATACATCAACAAAAACATTCTTCTAAGTATGCGTTTTCTTTCCAGCTGCATCATATTAACTCCTCGTTCTTTTTTGTTCATTGAAAGAAACTATTTACGTTAGAAGTGAACTGATAACTAAATTAAATGGTAACAGATTTCGATTCAAGAAACAGTCATTCCTTGAATATTTTAAATTCCAATAGTTCCAGATAACAGTTTCTTAGCAATATTATTTATGTTCTTTTTTTTCCCTCACTATTTGCGACTTTTTCTTACCAAAGTTGCAATAATCTATTGGTGCTGAAATGGTAGTGCCAACCAACAATAAATTTTGCAATTGATTTTAAAATTATTGAAATTGTGAGACTGTAAGCATTTTTCTCAAATTAGTTTAGATTAGAAGAATGGCAAATTATGCACAGCTGTTTATCCTGAAGTACTTCAAAGTAATTCATAAGTTTTTTGATGTATGGGAAAAAGTTTTAAAGAAGTGGAGCAAATTGAAGCTATTTGATTTTAAAAGCAGAGTGGGACGCGACAGAACTTGATAAAAACAAATTGACAGTGGTAGAAACTAATTTTCTGAAACTTTAAAATAACTGAAAAAAATGTTAAACGACCTCTTTTAGAATGGTCTGTGAGAGCAACGTTGGCATATAAGCAGTAGTCAACGGTTCGGAAGTTGTGGATGTGCTAGAAACGTGATGCTGTTGGTCACCCATCAACATCATGGCTGGTGATCGTTTTAGTCTGAAAAAACCTACAATTTCTTATTTGTAACAAGAAAATGAACCGAAATCTAAACTGTCACATGATTCGGAATCAGGAATGCTACGAAGTATTATTCTTAAATTTCATTTTTCAGATGAGATAATGTTACAAAGTATTTAACTAATGCTTATAGATAAAGTACCAATAAATTATTAATTTGAATACACAAATCAGATGTTAATAACCTTGTAGCTGTCGAATCATTATCAGATCTGGATGATATAGTTGCAACATTCAAATCCAGTCCACTTCCCAGTGTTCCCGATAAAGAAGCAGGTTTTGCTTTGGAAGGTGAATTGAATGGCTGTCCCAGCGTGTGGTGAAAATTCGATGTAATACAAACCGAATTCGATGATGTTTCGCTTTCCGAATGTTGGGCTACTCCTGAACTCATTTTCAATACCTCAATCCCAGTATCATTTTCTGAAACATGATTGTATTTGCATGATGCTTCAAAAGCCGTAAAAAAAAACAGAAAACCTCAAACTTCAAGTAATTTGAATTCAAAAAAAATTATACTTAAATATAATGATGATTAGCCCAACTTTAATTCGTTTCCTAAGAACAGAAGTGGCCGACAAGTTCAATGCGGTGTGTCCCACGGAAACGACAAAACTACATGCAGGGAAATGGATAATATTTAATAGAAAAAAAAACGACGAGAAAAACCTCTAAATAAAATAGCATACTATTGGGAGGTAAATTTGTGGATATTTCTATTTCATCGATCCGCTCATTCTGGATGCCATCGAAACCGGCTGATGCAATACGGTACGAGGAGACGCCAAAGACCATAGCACTGCTGCATAACGGAACACTACCGGAGGGAAAAAATGAAGTGGGGTCCTGCATGGATAAACTGTTATGAATTTTGTGCAGTGATCACTGAACATGAATGGTCTGGTCAACAATTTGGAAACAAATTTTCGTCAATGTCGAACCCAAATCAATTCACAATCCTATTCACTTTTAAGAAACAGTGTGGGAAGAAAACGCAGCCTTTCAGTGTGGTAACAATTTCCTTTGCCTCAATACTCCTCTCAGGAGGCTATTAAACACTCAATTATATGAAGCCTGAGACCGGAAAAAGATAATGTTCACTTCATTTCAATAACTAAATCTAATAAGGGAACACTGAGAAATATACGTACAATGCTTTTTCTGGATAACAAGTTTATAACTTCATTTTTACCAAATTTTCTTCCAATGTCGAACCCAAACCAATTCACAATCCCATTTAAGGAACAGTGGGAAGCCAAAGTCGGGTATTCACTTCCATGATTTTTTGGAATATCACGTGATCCATAAATAAATCTCGTATTGCGTACTTTCGGAAGTCTCATAAGTGATACACACTCCCTCTACTCCTTCTAAATTTTTAATAACAATCGTAAAACTGATTGACTTTCTGCGCAATTGATGAAGACATAGTGGTATGTTCCAATTGTCTTGAAGCTTCATAGCTGTTCACATTTGCTTCAGTTGCTGGAGTCACTGTATCTGCTTCTGTCCTACGAAACATTTGTTTTGAAACCTCATCCTGGCGCTTTTGCAGCTGATTATAGTAGTCGCCACTATAGACGGTTCTCGTCACATCTCTACCTAGAATTATTTAATTCTGTAGTAGATTTTTGT
>NW_018108337.1:11572-14351 GCF_000183805.2 Loa loa | reverse complement strand
AAATATACGTACAATGCTTTTTCTGGATAACAAGTTTATAACTTCATTTTTACCAAATTTTCTTCCAATGTCGAACCCAAACCAATTCACAATCCCATTTAAGGAACAGTGGGAAGCCAAAGTCGGGTATTCACTTCCATGATTTTTTGGAATATCACGTGATCCATAAATAAATCTCGTATTGCGTACTTTCGGAAGTCTCATAAGTGATACACACTCCCTCTACTCCTTCTAAATTTTTAATAACAATCGTAAAACTGATTGACTTTCTGCGCAATTGATGAAGACATAGTGGTATGTTCCAATTGTCTTGAAGCTTCATAGCTGTTCACATTTGCTTCAGTTGCTGGAGTCACTGTATCTGCTTCTGTCCTACGAAACATTTGTTTTGAAACCTCATCCTGGCGCTTTTGCAGCTGATTATAGTAGTCGCCACTATAGACGGTTCTCGTCACATCTCTACCTAGAATTATTTAATTCTGTAGTAGATTTTTGTAAATTTTTTAATACGTAAACTTTGATTTATAAAAAGATAGAACAAAAGAAGCTTATGCGAACGAGGTTAAAACTATCTGCTATTTAACAAACGGATGATCATAAAAGTTTACTTTTTTGAGCAGAACTCAAAGCTGAAACCATATTTAACGCATCTGTTGTTTCAATAGGCGCAGTGGACTTAGAAGTCGCTTTTAGACTTGCTGATTCTGCGCGTACCCTGCGAACCACTTCTTTTGCTAAATTTTGCCAGTCAACTCTTTTAATGCAAATATTTATGGCATTACAAAAGAAATATTCTTCGCTGACAATTCACTGAGACGAGTCGAAATTTCGCTTTTATTTTATTTGTTTTTTTTTGTTTTTGTAATAAATATCGAAAAACCAAAAAAGATATCCAGCTTGGTGATTTGGCTTTATGCAATTTAACGAAACAACTTACCGTAGAATTTCGAATCAGTATTGATCTGTCCATCATCTTGCTCTTTATCCTCCGGAATTGTGTAAACCGAACCAGGCCTATGAGTTAAGAATGACTGGTTGTTGTAATAGCTAGCTGCAGTTGTATAATCAACATCATCGGATTCCAGTGACTGCAACCAGCTTTTTTTTCGTAAACTAATCGTCGCCAATATCACATAAATACAACTTCTTCAAAAATGAATGAACACAAATAAGTACAAAAAACTGATGAAACAAGAGAAATTACTTTACGGTGGATCAAAAGAGTTTAGGAAACAAATTTTGAAGAGGCAAAAGGCTTACATGAACATAAAATTTGTTTACTTACATCTTCCACAATTTTTAGTGTACTCTCATTATCATCGATATCGAGGAATGGATTTTTCCTCTCGGGGGTGACTTTATTCAAACTCACTGCTTTGTCGGTACGCTCAGTTTCGATTGATAATAGGATCCCATCGTAAGCTGCCTGATATTAATTCGTTGTAAATAACATGTCCAACAATATAAAAATGGCGAATGTATGAAAGACCAAGTTCATATTATAAAAAATTTTACCGCTGGTGTCGTACTTTCATCATGTGCAAAAATATTACTCATCGCTTCATTTCTAATTAAGTTATCATGAACCCATTGCACGTCAAACTCATCATTTGCTGCTTCTCCAAAAGCCTGACGAAAATTTAAAATTCATTGTCGAGACTTCGTTTGATTAGTTAAATCAAAAAGATCTCGAAATTAGTAATATTATAAATGTTAAAATTAAAAGAATTTTTCAACCTGTATTTGTTGTAGAACAGCTTTCCCGAGTGCTTCCTGTTGTTCTTGTTCTTTTTCCACTACATCGTAAGATATTGGTGGTGCAGAGGGTACTTCGATTACCTAAAATTATGATTCAAAGAAAGTGATGCAGTTATAATCTGAAAGTTTAAATCCAATATTAATGAACCTGGTCAGGATAGTCATCTTCATCAGAAGAAGGACTTGTTTCAGCATCGGAGTCGTCATCAACTGCTATTCCGATTCCGTCATCATGATCAGTTACCGTTATTGCCGGTGGAATCCTAGGGTATGATAAACAATAAGTACAACAAAGAGGAACTGATAAAATAAGCAAAGTGTGGGAGGCTTCACCAAACAAAAATTTGAGAGAAAACGAACCGCATAATAACTGCAGTTTTCAGTACTTCGTTTTGAGCAGTGGAGGTCTGTGACTCTAAAGCCTTTTTCGGGTGATTGTCCTAGAATTTCCAATATCGACTATATCATTTTACAAAGATTTTCGAGTCTGAAGTACCTTCACTTCAAGAATTTTCTAGTCACTTTAATGGCAAACCCGAATTTTAGTTGCTTCAACGCTACTTTTAATATGCATGTAGTTATGTCCGGGAAAACAAGCAGATAAATTGAATTGAAAGACTTACAGCACTAATGAGAAATTTTTCATCACTATCTTGAGTCATATTTACTTGATATAGATTTTTTTCAGTAGTATCACTTGTTTCCATAACAGTCTCCTCAGAACCTGAAAAATGCAGTGCCATGTAATCCCCATAACTCCTAATCATTAAATTATCAAAATATGAGAGTGTAATTTATTTGAAAAAGTTTAAAAAATACGAGTTTTCTTTCCTACTCATAAATTAGCTGACCATCAACAGAAGCAAAGAATGACCATCAGTAACTGCGATAATCTGGTGATGTGAATCGGCTACTTCCATATAATCTCCCGCTGTTTTTTCATGCTTCTGCATGTCTGCGTTACCTTTTTCTTCTTCCTCGGTGAAACTGTTGTCCACATACGGGGTTTCCGTTCAGCCCA